>NW_011357795.1:522777-664510 GCF_000735185.1 Notothenia coriiceps | reverse complement strand
ACAACCTATAGTTCTCATCATAACATTTGTTTCAATATCTCACTATGGGATATGGAGGGATATGGAGACTTTCCAGACATGCTTATATCGAAAAACCACCAGTACTCAAAGTCAACTTTAATGTCAATCTTTCAGTTTGTGTGTACAGACAGAGAGATCGAAATTACGTTTCCAACAATCCCAATACAAAAATACAATATACAGATATGTATAAAATATGTACAGTGGGGCAAAAAAGTATTCCCACTTAAAAAGATGAGAGGCCTGTAATTTTCATCCTAGGTACACCTCAGCTATGAGAGACAAAATGAGAAAAACAAATCCAGAAAATCACATTGTCTGATTTTTAAAGAATGTATTTGCAAATTATGGTGGAAAATAAGTATTTGGTCACCTACAAACAAACAAGATTTCTGGCTCTGACAGACCTGTAACTTCTTCTTTAAGAGCCTCCTCTGTCCTCCACTTGTTAACTGTATTAATGCAGGGTGTCTGCGGGGTCTTAAAAAGTATTAAAAGTTGATAAATAAATTTAGCGAAAATTAAAGCTATTAAAAAGTATTAAACGGCATTTTCCAAGGTATTAAGAAGGTCCACAGCAACGACAACATGAAACACCCTTTAATTTACTGAAACGACATGTCGGGAAACCCCCTCAAGGCGGCCCCATGCATAGCGCGCTGTAAAATGCTGCTTCTTAAACACTAAACGACTACGGTAACGATAACGGGTCCCAAGGTGGGTAGACCGGCATACGCAACGCTCTGGGCGTCCAACGGCTCCGTGTGCAAGCCCTATATGATCATTTTCTGATAATGATGAAATAGCCCCGCCTCCCTCTCCCCACGTCTCCTGCTGCTGCTGGGCTGTCAGAAGAGGGGGAGGAAAAAAAAATCCCAGAACCACACGGGGGGACCTAGTCAATGACCTGCAGAGAGCTGGGACCAAAGTAACAAAGGCTACCATCAGTAACACACTACGCCGCCAGGGACTCAAATCCTGCAGTGCCAGACGTGTCCCCCTGCTTAAAACAGTACATGTCCGGGCCCGTCTGAAGTTTGCTAGAGAGCGTTTAGATGATCCAGAAGAGGATTGGGAGAATGTCATATGGTCAGATGAAACCAAAATAGAACTTTTTGGTAAAAACTCAACGAGACGTGTTTGGAGGAGAAAGAATGCTGAGTTGCATCCAAAGAACACCATTCCTACTGTGAAACATGGGGGTGGAAACATCATGCTTTGGGGCTGTTTTTCTGCAAAGGGACCAGGACGACTGATCCGTGTAAAGGAAAGAATGAATGGGGCCATGTATCGTGAGATTTTGAGTGACAACCTCCTTCCATCAGCAAGGGCATTGAAGATGAAACGTGGCTGGGTCTTTCAGCATGACAATGATCCCAAATACACCTTCCGGGCAACGAAGGAGTGGCTTCGTAAGAAGCATTTCAAGGTCCTGGAGTGGCCTAGCCAGTCTCCAGATCTCAACCCCATAGAACATCTTTGGAGGGAGTTGAAAGTCCGTGTTGCCCAGCGACAGCCCCAAAACATCACTGCTCTAGAGGAGATCTGCATGGAGGAATGGGCCAAAAATACCAGCAACAGTGTGTGAAAACCTTGAGAAGACTTACAGAAAACGTTTGACCTCTGTCATTGCCAACAAAGGGTATATAACAAAGTATTGAGATGGACTTTTGTTATTGACTGAATACTTATTTTCCACCATAATTTGCAAATAAATTCTTTAAAAATCAGACAATGTGATTTTCTGGATTTTTTTTTCTCATTTTGTCTCATAGTTGAGGTATACCTAGGATGAAAATGACAGGCCTCTCTCATCTTTTTAAGTGGGAGAACTTGCACAATTGGTGGCTGACTAAATACTTTTTTGCCCCACTGTATATGGCTGTTTGTATGTTTCTATCTTATTGTTATGGGGTGGGTGGTCTTTGCCTCCGTTGCTCACTTCAAAAGTTGAGAAAAGTTCAACTTTTCAAGCTTCGACGGAAGCGTCAGCCAATCAAATCATATGCCAGTACAAGCGCTAGCCAATCAAACCGCGTGCTTGTGTGTCCGGGGCGGGAGATTAATGTGATTGGTTGTTGGTCGCACGCCAGACACGCCCACCGGCAAGCTTCAACGCACGCTGCCGTGTGGACGTACCGTTACTATACAGTGACGGGGCCTGTTAGCAGCATACTATGATGAGCTTCATTTTAATAAAAAAATTCTCATTAAAGGTGGGGTAGGTAAGTTTGAGAAACCGGCTCGAAATACACTTTTTGTTATATTCCATGGAATGCTCTTAACATCCCGATAGCAATGTATATCTTAAGTGTTTTGACAAAAAATCCATTAAAAAATGTCATCTGTGGAAGCCGTAGTACTGTAAAAAGTACGACCAATCAAAATAAACTGGATGGCCTACCTGCCTGTCAGCCTTCCATCTGTGCACAAACTTATCTCTTGCCCTCATTGGTCATGTGCGCGTTCGTGTGTGTTAGAGGAGGGGCTCTGTAAGGAAGTAGCAGATTTTTTCCGGCTGTGTATTTTCAAATCCTAGCGCACTCGAGCTGGTTTCTCCAAAATTACCTAACCCACCTTTAACAATAAATGTTCCTGACTACAAATGCATGATGCATTAAATTCAAAGAAGGTAAAGTAAGGAAAGAAAGCATGCTTAATTTATGAAGGGTTTAAATCTCAGCTAATATACTCAATTGGGACTGTGTGGTTTGATCAGATTTGATTTACAAACAAAACTGTGACATAGAAATATGTGACGTCACTCTTTTCCCACCCACTCAAAACCAGAGAGTGGAGCACAGAGAAAAAACAGCACACACAGAAATAACCAAAATGTTTATGAAGTAACCCAAAGTGAGAGGCTGATTGCAAATATGTGTTTTCATGGCCTTTAAAGTCAAACAAGCAGTTTAATTACAGTAACCTGGAACTACAATATTGCCTGCATGTAATACGCTTAAGTGCTCTCATAATTTTAAGATATTTTCCTTTCCCTCTCAAACAGGTTTTTCCCATCTAGATGTAATGTTGGTGGAGTGTTACGACCCGAAAGCCGACCAGTGGAACATCCTGCAGACGCCCATCCTGGAGGGTCGCAGCGGCCCGGGCTGTGCTGTTCTGGATGAGAGCATCTTCCTCATGGGGGGCTACAGCTGGAGCATGGTACTTTATTACACATCAGATTACATTATTTGAGTTTAAAGGATAACGCTGGCAAAAGTCTACAATTTAGGTTCTATCAAATTGTCACAAAACTTTGAGACCATATCTGTGGCACAGGTCAGGAATAAATACTTTAGTTTTACTCAAACAGGAAAAAAAGTTGATTTGTTGGGGACTATTTTCAGCTGCGGATTAAATCAAATGTTGCATCTGGTGCCCTAATATTACCAGGATAGGGATTGTTTGTGTGAAACTGATACAGATTAAAATACAATGTGTTTGTTTACTGTATGTTAATAAAGCAACATCTCACAAGAGTGGACATAAGAGCCTTGTAGCTTTGGCTCCACAGGCATTGCTCTAAAAACAATAGAAAATCTCCAGACTTCTTCTTTAAAGTTGTCCCCGTTTTATTGGACAACATGCATTTCTAAAAATATATAAAATTATTTTATATAATATATTAATTTGTGTCTTTATTTCTCAGGGGGCGTATAAGTCTTCCACCATCTGCTACAGCCCAGAGAAAGCAACGTGGACAGAGTTGGAGGGAGAGGTGGCCGAGCCCCTAGCGGGCCCCGCCTGCTCCACCATCATTCTGCCCGCCTGCCTTCCCTTCAACAAATGACAATTAATCAAACCGCGGGGGGGCGGGGGTGACGAGCGTGAATGGGTGAAGGACCATCAATAAGAACAACAGTCGTCAACAATTTTGTGACAAAACGTCCGGTCAGACGATGGGGGTGTGTATAAATTATTTTTTTACAGGTTTGACCAGAGCACTTTCGTTATTACCTACTGAAGGTTTGAGAAAAAAAAGAAAATAATTGTGTAACTCATGTATTTAAACTCATCTGTGTTCTGAGAAATGGTCCGTTTCATACTTGATTTGAGTTAAACTGATAGTAAGTGTTTTTGGCTTCTCTTCTATAGCACGCATAGTGTTAAACTGAATTATAGCTTTCAAATCCATTGTATCTTGTATTCAGTAGAGGCATATGTCCATCAAAATGCAGTGTTGTTTCATGGACTGGGGAGAAAGGTTGAACAGTCTCAAATCCCCATGGGGTTAAGTTAAACTAGGGCTGGGTGAGTTTCCAAAACCATGAAGATCAAAGTGTATAAATATTCCTCTTCACTCATGTTAAACATCACTTTTCTCTGGCTGTATTGTGCACTTATCGTTATGAAAATGTTTTGTTGTCTTTATCTTGAATGGGGAAATGTCCAGAAACCTTTCTGCAGTCATTATTTAACTGACATGGTATGCATAGAAAAACAAAGTAACTCTACCTGATCCATTACCAAACAGGACAATGTAAAAAAACACATTTACACAACGATCTTTATGAGGATGTGTCCTTTCACCCAGCCCTAATTTATGACTAATTATGTTGATAATTTACACCAAAACTGAAGTTGTGTTTCTGTATATCTTGACAGAAAAAACATCTTGCCAAATGTTTGTGGCATATATTTCTCATGCTTCAAGCAAAACAATTCAAGGGTTACCATTGACTCCTAATATTCATATGACGCACTAATGTCCATGTTAAATATAAAATGGCGGTACAATCAAATTTTAAATTGCTAACCAATGTATTAATGGTTGGTATGTTTGGGTAAACAGATGAGATTGTTCATCTTTCCAAGTTATTGCTAACAGGCCTGTTTATGAGGCCATATAGCATTTACCTTGATGGTATTCTAATCTTTAATGTATGAAAAACAAACAAGCATAAAATGGTCCTTAATGCACTAATGGTGAACTTTTGATTCAGCAAGCAAAGTTCACTTAAATGTAAATCTATTAATGTGCTGTGTTTGAAAAAAAAGTGATAAAATGAATCTAAGTCCAGTCTAATCTACGTTATTAGGTTCAAAAAGTTGTCAGTACCTGTTGACTTCTGTAAAGATTTGTTGATTTCATTCTTGTACATAATCGCTTGCAGTGAAACATTTTTGTGCACTCAACATTGGATTTATTCTCAAATCCTGTTATGTCCTTTGCATTTTAGAATATGAAAAATAAAATGACTCTTGATGATTAAAATACATTTTGCAGTTCTGTGATGTTTTGACCAGGTTTTCTTGAGATCATTTGGCATCTTTCAAATGGAAGTTTTCCTGGCAGCGTGCGTTGAAGCTTGCCGGCGGGCGTGTCTGAAGCTCGACCAACTACCAATCACATGAATCTCCCGCCCCGGACACACAAGCACACGGTTTGATTGGCTTGAGCTTGTACTGGCATATGATTTGATTTGATGACGCTTCCACCGAAGCTTGAAAAGTTTAACTTTTCTCAACTTTTGAAGCGAGCAACGGAGGCAAAGCTAGGCACAAGCTCTAGCCAATCAAACCGCGTGCTTGTGTGTCCGGGGCGGGAGATTCATGTGATTGGTTGTTGGTCGAGCTTCAGACACGCCCGCCGGCAAGCTTCAACGCACGCTGCTGTGTGGACGCTGCGTTATGGTTAATACACTTTGCTATAACAGACTTTAGGATTTCTCCTAAATTTCATTTCTACCATACATTTTTGTATTTTTCTTGGAATGGTTTTCTAACATAAAAATATGATATTAAAAAACTGAAAGACAAAAAAAAAGCATTCTTTGGTTGAACTGTTCACCACTCAAGTGAGAATTGCTTCAATTTAAGGGAGTTATGAACCAAAAGCCTGAACACAGAAGAAACTTCAACATCTGTGAAATAACTAAACTTCACACTTTGACAGAATGAAGCTAAAACAAAAGCAAATGCCAGGTAATCGCAACTCATAAGGATGTTTAAATTAATTGAATAGGATTCTTTCATTTTTTTCTAAAGCTCACTTTTAACAGTGCAGGCCTGCAGATTAATTCACGTCAGAGAGATTTATTTAGCCAGCAGTTCATCTTTGCATTTCCTAATACCTAATAAAGACTCATCTCCATACTCTCAATTTACAAAAGGTTAGATAATTAATAATGTGAGTTTAGGATTAAAAGAAAACACAACATCACACCCTACAGCAATCTTTCAAATGTGAACCAGCAAACAAAATAAGGGGAACCTGATGTTTACCCTCAGGCCGGCCTCTCAAGCCAGACCAGATTTGATTTGCCAACCATTTACTACCAACTGTCTCACCATCGAACAGCATGATGGCCCTCCCACACACTCGCACACACACACACACACACACACGCACACACACCTGATGGTTTATTTCTAACATCTTTTTTTCCCCCGTTCTTTCAATGGCAGCCATTTCTCTGCTTGGCGTCTCCACGTCATGCATCCACTTGGCCGCGTGCCTCGGGGATAAGATGGCAATTATTTCCTCACAGAGATGATTCAACTAGATTACATAAATCCATGTATAATTCACACAATATTGCATCGGTACATTGGAAAATAGTCAGTGTTTTTTGTATCACGAAACCCTCAGAGACATATCTGACAACAACTTCTGAGATACCGTTTATAGAGATATTTTAATAGATTAAATTGGGGACTCTGGATATTTAAAGAACATTATAACCTTGATTAAGACAATGATTTGGAAAGCTGTCCCAGGGCAAAAAATGAATAGAGAAACAGTTAGCACTTGAAGTCTTCATTTACCCTTCAGTGGTGGGGTAGCAGATGGTTTCTCCAGCGCTCTCATTCCCAAAGCTAACACCTCTTCCTCAGTTTAGGGAATAACAGAATTGGTTGAAATGAACACAACTGACCTTTTAATTAAGAACCATTATTACACTGTTTTAATCAAAGAAAAAATATTCTCTGTCCTAGTTGCATAATATAGCACAGATACACCTTTTGTGTCTGAGAAGAGCATAAAACGTGTTTTCTACTGAAACCCTTACCTTTCTTGAGCCTTTTTAAATTGCATATATATATATTGTATGCATGTTTGTTGATGTTGGATCTGTTTACATTACTTTCCCAACAGTCAGGGAAGTTAGCCATTGATAAAGTTCAAAAGCACACATAATGAAACATTGTGTTTAATCTAACTGTACTATATATGTTCACACATTTTATGCGTGTTCAATTATATAATAGTGCAACATCCATCTGGGTGACAGTTCTGCAGATTTTATATCTTTTATACCTCAGTTTACTTTTTCTTAGCTCTGAGACACACTTGATTGCTATGATTTATATTTGGTTTATTTGGGGTTCCTAAATGTTTTTTTTAACCGATGGACTAAAAATTAGTCTGATTTAATAACATAGACTGAATATAACTGAGGTTGGTAGCACCTATTCATATATTCAGGATCTGGGTTCGCCCCGCCCACCGCTGCTCGCGCTAGTATTGAGAGTGCGCGTCATGCCGGCGCGAGCTCCAGATTAAAAAAACAATGAACATCAGTGTCTGCTTTATTTTTGATATAAGAGGAAACACCTGAAGGATTAAAGCATATTAGTTTGACTCTGAGGAAGAGACTGTTTCCCACAATCAGCGACTAGAGGATACCAGAATGGTAAGTGTAGTTAGCATCTTTAATTTGTTTATGTTGATTGCTAGCTTGTTGCTGGCACATTACGCTAAATGGTTGTGGAAAAATGCATTATTTTTTGGTGGAATTTGGTTGGTAGATAAGTAAAGAAGCTCTAGGGGGCGGTTATGTTTACATTTTAAAAACTGTATAATTTCTACTGTAAAAACTTTGACTATGCTAATTCTAACTCTAACTAATGACAGGTGCGCTCTGTTTCCTGTTGACATGTGATTGGCTGTTTCTGCTTTGTGACGTGCCTAAACCATCAGTTTAGGGAAATGCAAAAGAGTCTTCCACTTCGGAAGAGGGTTTGTGAAATCACTTCTCTAGGACTAACTTTAAAAAGATACAAGACAGTAAACTCAGACATAAGCGGATATACAATTTAAGACTGTTTTCTTGGGAAGAGGGGATCTGTTAAAACTTTGCTACTTGTCGTAGCCTATACATTATAGTCAAGCATAATGATTTGATTATTTCTAACACTTTTGTTGTAAAATGGACGTTACACATTACACCTTTTACATCATTAGTGTTACCTGAATGCATGTTTGTTTTTGTCAAATATGTATTGGTTTGGTTGAAGTATATTAACATATGTTTAACAAAAAAAGATTGAAACTTCCACTTACTTTCAACCTCATCTTCAATTTGTTCATTTACATTACAAAATGTTTACTTTAATTATGAAGGAAACTACTAAACAAGAGTGAAATCCAGGTAACTTTATTGAATTGATAGCCTTCTTCTGGTTTAAATGTATTTTATTGTGTTGAAAATGTATATCATGGAGGTACTCAGTCACGGTCACCAAACAGCCTTAGCCGACTCTTACTGTATACGCAAAAACAATTTACTTACCTGCAAAAAGGCATTTTCGGATGCAATGAAGTTATAACTCTGTAGTTAATATCTTTAATGTAAAATTCTCATTCAATGCACCTGCTGTGTGTCAGGTATGCAGCTTTAGTCCACCATCTAGTGGTAAATATATCTATGTCTCGAGGCAAATCGCGCGCACACCAGACCAGCAATTATAATGAGCAGACCTGTTGCGCCTACCTCTTTTCATTTAAATAATACAAAACAAATAATATGATCTCCATACAGGTGGATAACTTAGAGGAATAGTGTGTTCACATTTGAATGACCTCTTTAAATGAAGTTTGATGATTGAGACATTTACAATGACCCACATTAAGTGACTCACCGGAGCTCTAGTGAGGAGGACTGGGATTATGTCCGCGCTTCTTGCCTGTCCCCATGCCTGTTTACGTTCATGTGAGCCACGTTCCTCTGGCTGCCAGCCCCGCCGCGGTATTTATAGCCAAACAGCCGGAATCATCACTCAAGAAACCCTCTCGAAATCATCCTCAAACCTCTAAACTTGGACTGAGTGAGAGCGGCTGAATTTGTAGGGTCCACCTGAACGGGGCTCTGTGACGATGAAGGAGCGAGTGTCACCTCAAGGTAAAGCTGTCAAATTAATTATTCATTTCATCACTTAATTGACATTTTATTTTCCTGTCGCGCTCGCTGCATTAGTGCTCACCCTCCAGTGAACATTTATAGCATCTTATTCATCTATTCTTTACTTGTTATGACTGCTGCTGCTGCTGCTGCGTGTTTCTTGCTGCACTATATTAAACTCCACAAGATAAAAGACACATCATCCTAATTAGCAGTATACCTGTTAATGGATATTCAATGCATTCCTAAAATACAATTCCAGACCTGCACAATTAGACGAAGTGGAGGCAGCTTGTTGTGCCAGTAGGCTCTATACAACGTGTGCATTATTTAAAGGAGATCAATTGAATATGATTTGACATAAAAGAGCAAGTGTTTTAACTTTAATGCATGGTGCAGATAAGGTGGACACCTCTTGCAGCAGTATGTATTGTCTGTACGCACACTGCAGTGAGGGTCTCATTTATAAAGCAACCTCATCAATGGTGCCATTTATGATTAATTGCATTTCATGTTTATAAGTTAATCAGATGTCATGGATTTACGCTGCTGTTTTTTAAAGTTTTTGCACCCAGTGCTTGAAAGGGTGTGTCTGTTGACAGGTGTCTTGACATTTAATTTCCCCTCAGCTCTGGCTGCAAAACTAACCGACAATAAAACGTCTCACATATATTTTGAACTTGAAAGGCTGGGCTAAAATTAGAAGCAGACCAATCCACCTGTGTAAATGGACACGCTGACCCTGTAGCCTCTGCCGGCTTTCAGACGAGCGCTGTGCTGATTTTGAGGGCAGAGCTCAGCTCAGATGTGTCCAGTTCATGTCTGAGGATCCCTGCTGCTGATGTGAGTCATTGTGCCTTTTGCTTCAGCTCTCCCACACTCAGTCATTTTCCTTTCAGCTTCGGCTCAGTGGCAACAGCCTTGTTTCGTCTGTCTCTGACTGGCTCGTCTAAAACTTGCTGTTTTTCAGCCTTGCCACCTCATCTCTCTCATATTTCAATGTATCAGTCACACAAACACGCTTAACTGGACAATGACAGCAACAACAGGGTAATGGTTTTACAGATCTGCAATGTTGTTTTCAATATGCTGGAAACAGAACATGAGACTAGAATAAAACAAGAAAGTGCATTGTTTGTTCTGCTCTTTAGAAATATGATTTTTTTTAAATCTGAAAACATAAAATTCCGCTCCCCAGTATAATTACTGACCTCCTGCTGGTGCAAAGCTTTTGTTCATCCAGTCTCATGCACTGCTGGCTTTGAAGATCACTGGTTGAAGTGATCATTAAGAAAAATACAATCCAATGTTTGCTTTCATTCAGAATTCATGCTGCACTGTTAAGTTATTGTTTCAGGATCTGTCAGTGTATCTATGAATCTCACACAAACTCCATAGCCACCTTTTTTAATACATTTCAACAGGTATCAATACAAATATAAATCCAAAAGAAAAACCCTGTTCTAGCTATCTGAGCATGTCTGGTTTGGGGTTTTTCCAATGAGCCATGAATATTTGTACAAAGTTCATGGCAATCCATCCAGTCGTAGCTGAGATATTTCAGTCGGGATGGCAGTGGTGGACTGACCAACTGACCAACATTGCGGTCCCTAGAGCCAAGCTTCTATGGTGGCTATAAATAGACATACGGAGAGAAGCAGGCAGAATGGGGAATGTTTCATGAATGTGTTTTCACCAATTTTCACTCATCTTCTCTGCCTTTTTCCCTTTTGTCTCCCCTTATTTGTAGCATTATGGTGAAATCTTCAACTACCGTCCTCTGTAGATATGCTCACCAACTCAGACCAGTCCCTCTCCCGCTCCCTCACACCCAACCTCCACTCTCCATGCAGCTCCGGAGGAAATATACGCGTCCAGTCCTCCCTGTCTCTCCCCGAGCCTGAGGCCTGGAGGAAGCTCAGCTCCACCCCTCGTCACGGCCTGGCCCAGGGAGCGCGGTCCAGCTCCCTGCAGGTTCCCCACGCCGTCACAGAGTACCTGGGCCTGCCTCCTCGAGCCGCCAGCTTCGATGTGTCTTCTGATCGGGAGGACGGCTCGTCCGATCAGGGCTCAGGATCTCAGAGCCCCAACTGCATGCAGAGGCGTCGCGGGGGACTCGTGGAGCAGAAAGACATCATCATGGCTCACCAGGCTCACAAAATCCAGAGCACGCCGCAGGCCCGCAGGAAGGAGTGGGAGTGAGTATAAAAGAAATTCCGAGGCAAAGGAGTCCTCTTAAATTGCATGTGTAAAGATGATAAATCTCTCTGGAAGAGGATGAAAGTGCCCGCGTAAAGAACACACTTACCCAAAATGCAGCTTAACGTTTCAACCTGTTGAATGTCTTTAAGAGTCAGTCATTACGAACATTTAATGTGAAGCAAAACAACTTGTTTTTTTGGGATGGGATCTTTTATTTCAATAGTTTAGTCACTAATCCTTTTTCATAGCAGACACTTGTCATCATAGGTGTAAATAATGACATTAATCATGGCACCATTTATTCTACCCAATTTGGTTACTGTTTTTGATTACACTTTTTCTTTTTTATGCTATACTTCAAACCATCTGTCAGGATCTGTAGACGTGTAACATACTGTAGCTTTAACAATGTAGAGCAAGCATTCAGAAATGTAAATACTTAAAGAGCATCTTGCAGGTTTTGTTTTTTTCTACATTTATGCTTCAACTTGCTTGAAAATTACAATTAAAAAAGTGAATGTAGGATTTGATATGTTTTACGAGACATAAGGGCAGGAATTCAGAGGGAAAGGAGCAATTTTGAGCTCTGCTCTTAAAAACGGCTTTTTTTTAAGGTCATACGTCAAACGCGTCATATTACATCACAAAGGGTAAACATCTCCGCTCTCTGACCGCGGGTATAGTTAGTAGTTGAGTTGAGCGGTTGTGTTTTAGTGAGCTGGTAGTTTTACATTGTATTTCACCATTTGTAATCATGGTGCAGTATTGTGTTTGTGCAGGTTGCACAAATACCAGCCTGTCAGGACATCGAGTCCAAGTAAAAGGACCGGAGCTTAGCGTTCGTTCTGGGTGCGTTGTGCATCCACCTCCCTGCAGCACATACTCTCCACATGGGCTTTATCAGGAAACCGTATTACTTCTCTCTCCCCCCCTTCGCTGCTCTCCTCTCCCTTCGCTGGCTCTCTCCTCTCTCGTCCCCTCCGGTACATGGCACCGTTAAGACCGTAGTGTGGAGTTGCTTTTGGGTAACGCTGTGGTGGCTGTACTGCCTCTCAGACTGTCTCCTTTGTGTTTGTTTGTTTCCCCCTGTCTGTGTTGTTTGTGTGTGCGTGGTGGCTGTCACTGCCTGGCGTCCCGGGCTCAACCTCCACCTCACCTGCTGCAATCAGTAGCTGTGCACCCTCCCCGACTACACACCTGCTTTCCATCAAGCCATTTACAACGGCATATCAACGGAGGCTCCACAACCTTTCTCCGCCAGATCGTCAAGTATCAGCCGTATCTCAAGTCTCTCCTCCGGTACACAGCACCGTAGTGTGGAGTTGCATTAGGTAACGCGAGATACGGCTGGATACTTGCGCATTAGTTTCTGTTATGGATCAGTATCAACAGTCCTGCCAGTAACGTTACTATATTATCAATGCTACGTTCGTTATAGCCTGATATATGATAGCTAACTTCACAATGTTGTGATGTCACGTTAGCTAACATTCTGTAGCTAACGCCGGTCACTCACCAAGATAGCTACCCAGTTCTCCACTGGTTCTCCTCACACCACAGCTCAATTTCTCTCCGATGGCCGTTATTTCTTCTAATCCTTGGCTGCTCCTGGTCTCTTGGACGCCTAGCAGGCTCATAATTATAAGGTTGTGGTCCGTCATATGCATTCGAATATTCATGTTCAACTTCTTCTGTGTCGAAACTAGCATTGGGATCCATGTTTATTAATACGTTACACCGGCCGCTCTCCCCCTTGTTTCCCCCATGTTACTTCACACGCGGGAGGTCACGTGCCGAGGCTTTTTTATGCAGAAGTGAAAATGTCTTGCAAAAACGACGCCAGATGTCACTGTAGTGTATATTTCTGTATTGTGAAAATCTAGTGTATTCATCATTTTCCTACACATTTATTCACAGGTGTCTTTAACCTGGAAGTTGCTCTTTAAGGAGAGACTACTGTAAATGTGACTTCAATTCCTAAAGTGGTCAGAAAATGTGCCAACACTCCCAAAATGGGTAAATAAGCTACCGTTTGTTAACACGCTCTCCATATCAACGTTTTAAGGTTATAAAATGTCGAAGTTGTGTTTCAATCTACTCTTCCTAAGTGTTAGAAAATGAATACATGAAGGCAGGTTTAACTTTGAAACTACATTTTAATAAGACAAATAATCTAATTACACCATATGAGATAAAAGGTTTAGCTCATTCATTGGTTCTCCAGCCCATCCACTCTTGAGACTCTCATCAAATGCCATTATATTTAATGTAAACTGTTTTAACATGAAAGGCAAAAACCTGAGCAAGCACTTATCATGAAATGGCTAAAATCTTAATTATGCTAGCAACTAGTGGAGAAGCTTCAGGATTATATAGCCCCATGTTTCTTCTATACTAAATCATAGATGGATCGAGAAGTTTACAACCAGTTTGTTCTACTGTTAACAAAAGACAACAGAAGTATGTCAGACTTTGAGCTTTTTATTCCCCTAGTGGTCAAAGTTGATAACCTGTACAGGTGTAAACAAACTGAGTTTTATTTTGTTCTCATGAAGGTTTCCCACCAAAATGTATAGTATGTTCCCTTTGGGCCCGATACATAAATAGATTGGATATAGTACATGACTCAGGACTTTGGCTTTAAATGAGCATATTTGCTAACGCCTTCATGTTCAAATCTTGTATTTGAATATGGATGATCATTAACGTCCACTGTCTATATCAGACAAATATATAAATAAACTAATTTATTGGCCCTCTCGTAAAAAATGTGAAGAACCAACCTTTTAAACAAAATTAGAAACCTGCATTTTTTTTAAATACATGTTGGGTAACCAGTCTTCTATTCCCTTGTCTTTGTTGTGCATTGCTGCATTTCTTGGTGATACTTCCACTAACTGTCCATCAGTCAAATAACGTGAAACCATTGTCATAACATGACACACTTGCATCCTTATTTCTGTGTACGCGATACTAACAATACGGGGACCGACTCCTAAAAACGTTGCTGCTGTGATAAAGGACTGTACTAAGTATTCTTATCATTGTTGTTTTGTTGCTGAGCTACAAATTGCCTGCTCCATAGTAATACCAATAGAATATGCAGTTTCTTTTGTTTCCAGCATTGTTATAGTTCCACAAATGAATCACTAAATCTGTTCCCACTGCTCTCAACCGTTGATTTGATGTTTCTTTTAATGCCGGTGTATCATTGTTGGCCATGGTTTACTGTAATCAGATACTGGAAAGTGTTATTAACGGCGGGCTGAGGGTGCTTGCTTGTGAACTTTTGCTCTCTGAAGCCACATCGCTCTGATTAGCTGTTTCCCACCACTCGAATGCGGAGTGGTACTCCATCACTGTAACCCCCATCCCACCAACAAGCCCCCCCCCCTTCTCCTTCCTCAGATTTTTTTTTGTACCTCCACCACCCACACCAGATCCACTTTACTGATACACTGTAATTCTCTCTTTGTCTTTCCATCTTTTTCTCAAACGTCATGTGTTCGTCTTGTATCCCTGTGATGTCTACAATCTCTTATTTTCAACCACTTATTTGCCAACTGAATGAGCAACTTAAGCAAGTTCAAAATGTTAAATAAGGAACTTTAAAAAATGTAAATGCTGATTTCAGAGAACTGCTGTGCATGTATTGTGGTTATTTGTCCATTAGGGGATGCTAGGGAATCAAAGTAGAAGAGCAGCAGGGAAGCAGCATATGATATCTTTACACTCAGCAGATGAGTTTGGACAGTGCTGGTTTTTGCAACACAACTGAAATATTGATGATGATATTTTGTGAAGTTTCAGGACAAATTCAGAAAAGATCAAAATCAATAGGTGATATAACATTTTTAAATAATATGACTCTTTAGAAAAGGTAATTCCTCACAACAGAAACGTATTAGAGTGCACTAATGCTATATTTTGAGCTGTTTCCGGTGACAAAGTGGTCAGATTTCTCTCATATAACCATAATGTTCATAATATCTTTCAAACTGTAAAGGTGTCACGCCGATCTGCATTCATATAAGTGGCGGTTATTGGTCGAATCAAACTGACATAACTCAGTAGAGGATGTCTGTTGCTAAGGAACAGAGAGAAAAATAAAATGCTAAAACCACTCCAGTCAATGCTGGATGAAAGCCTGTCTGCAATTATATAAATGCTCTTCAGAGCTCTGGCACAAAGTACGCCCATTAACGTTTTAACTCACCGTGCATGTAACCTGCAGCCTCACTTCCTCTGTCTTCTGCTGCACAATATCTCCTAAGACGTTTCCACAATGGGTATAAAAAGATAACGCCAAAAACTCTGCCTTTCATTTCTCTGTAGTAAGGGCACTAATGTACCTCTTAATAAGCTAACTGTGACCCTTTTCTTCTACAGCTAGTGTCAAAGTTTGGCCAAGCCCGGGCAAATTGATATGAGGTGTCCTGCTTTGTATCTGTTCACACAGTTATTTGTAGAAGCCTTTGAGTACGCTGTGAGAAAGAGCAGAAAACAAAAGCCAAACACTTTTAAAGCTGGCTACATGTGGTCACGTTTATAGAACAATGGATCATCGGTGTGGTGACGGTGCTGCATCTTGTCTTTCCAATGACCCTGAGGGTGTATCAGTGTATCAGTGTGTGTGCGCGCGCGTGTGTGTGTGTTGGTGTGCATGCTGGGAAACAGATTTCTGTAGGAAGAGGTTGCTCTATTGTGCAACATGGCTTTTGTTGGCAGAAATGAAAAGAACGGAGTAGGAATTCAAGAGAGCTATGTCGCTATGGAAACAACAGCAAAGAGAGAGAAGATACACACACACACACATACACACACAGGAACTGTTTGCAAAGATGGACAAATATTTTTGTTGGGCAACAAAAATTCGATTTATTTTTTATAAGGAATGCGTATGTAACATGTTTTCATAGAAAGTAGGGATGAGCGGGAGATATGTTGCACGTATACGTTAGAGCTCTGCATTAAAGCAAACAGACATATTACATGCTAATTGTCATCTTTGCTATTTTTACTTCCTGCACTGGTAGGTCAGCGTAGCCTTTTGTTGCTCTCCTGCTCTGCATGAAGTGACACGCCCGCCTGCCTCATGCAGATTAGACAGAGGAGGTAACGGAGCCATGGCTGAGTTTTGGGAGCTCAGTTATTCATAGATCCCGTTAAATCGATTTTTTTCTCCCCCAGATCTCGACTTGTTTGCCAAGCATGAATTTGTCACTCTCTCTCGGCTTTCTTCCACAGTCCCCGCCGTCTGAGCCCTCGCACGCTGCCCGTCTGCACACTGATACCTGCATTGTGCTGCTGCACATGGAGTCTGTCAATCAGAGGCACATAGCTTCTCTTTGTCATGGATTGATGGCGTAGTTGGTTTTAATTGCATGTTTTTGATGTGAGAAACAGCAGCTTCAGCTACGATTGAATAATGCTGTGTGGGGGCTGAAGTGGTCATCTTCAGGACACAGTGGGAGAGGGAGGAGAGCAGCAGATGGAGCGAGAGAGCCCAGTTTCCTAATGAGGTCTCACTTGTGGCACTGAGTGAGAACGAGACCCTGCTTTCTTCTGTGCTCCCTCAAAAAGGGAGCAGCCCTAAGATCTATTTCATGCTCTATTTTTACTCCTGGCTTTTTCTCCAATATTAGCACAATGGCCTAGTTTTTAAATGTTTCCATGTCTCCATTAATGAAAATATGACAATGCCTTCAGACAATACCAAATGGGGGTAAATGATTCAAGCCCCTGTTCTCTAAAAATCACCTTTGACATAATTAGTTTTACTCACTTGCCCTACCCACACACTTAACATAGTCTGTGCATTGCTTTCACCTTTTAGTATTACATTTATTTTCACACCCCTTTTCTTGCCACCCACAAACATCTTTACATCATTTTGAACCACATACCCATAGCCTACAGCATGAATATAGGCGTCTTTTTTTTTAGTGAAACTGTTTTTGTTCATTCTCAGTAAACTGTAATTGCTATGGTAACAACATATATGTCCCTCCTCTCCAGCAGCTTTCATTCAGATGGATTTTGAAGTCGCCATCATGAATTATTACTGTGGGAGGGGTCTGACTGTGCTTATGCGCTCCTGGCTGCGTGTTTTTTTTTCTTCCAGCAGGTGAAACGATTGTAAGATGATCGAGCGATGCAAAGGACTCTGCCGCTACATTATCGACTTATTATGAATAACTTTTTTTAAAGTTTTTTTAATATTAGGTTTTAGTCGCGTTAAACGGGCTTCCTCTCTCCTGAAATCTTCCTTTTGTCAAGTTTACCGGGACCAGAAGATGTGTAAAGTTTTCGAAGACTTCCCTCGGATCTCTGCAACAGCACAGGGTAGTTTCTGATCAGGCATCAGCAGCTTTGTTAGGTCAAAACGAGATTGGATGTTGATAGGACAAAACTGAAAGGTGTAAACTCGGTGGATTTTTTTTTCTTCCATTGTTACCTGCAGAGTTCAGAGTCGCGCGTATTAAAAAGTTGTTCAGAGCAGATTGTGACGCGCTGTTTAACAGATGGGATGATGAGATTGTGCACCTGATTCGATAAGTGAATGGATGATTAGAATATAAACCAACTAAATGATATAATATAATTTTCTTGTGGATATGGAGTGATAGGAATTTGCAACTTTTGGGGATTCTTCGCGCTCGAAAATCACCGGATTGAAGGTGGATCCTTTTTTTCCCCTTTAGCTCCACTTCAAATTTTTCTATCCTAGAAGTCGTCCTGTAGTGAAACACTGTTAAGCCAGCGGTCTCCTCGTCTCTTTGTAGAATGGCTCGATTTGGAGATGAGTGCGCTCCTAGCACGGTGGACTCCGGGGATGGAGACCCGGAGCTCGGCGGGGAAGGAGCGGACGCGGCTGCCGAGAGTCTCACCGCCTCCATCAGGCAAGCCAAGGCGCAGCGGGCCCGGACCATGGCTATGTACAACCCCGTGCCCCACCGGCAGAACTGCCTCACCGTCAACAGGTCGCTCTTCATATTTGCAGAGGACAACTTCATCAGGAGAACCGCCAGGCGATTCATTGAATGGCCATATCCTTTCATAAAAACACGTTTAAAGTTGCTTTTAGAGAAAGTGCATGTTGTGTGTTCAGCACCATGGACAGTTTCAGGCAGCACGTGAAGCCTGTGCATCAAAATACAACTCCTGAATGTTTAACAAGTGACAAAAGTACATTTTTACAGCCATTGTGTTTTTGCATGACTCCTTCACATATTTGCCTTGCATCCTCTCTGTTTAGTGTTTGCTTATCTGCATAATGATCTCCAGCTGTTTGTTGAATCACCAGATGATTAATTCATTAGCACAGCCGAATTGAACCTTCCTCTTGAAATGGTGCTTAGTAACTTTGCCCTAATTGTATTCATCTGTGGGCTTCATGTGCTCCCGTGTTGGCACAAGACAGAAAGTTAGCATGTGGTGATCATTACAAGCAGCTCTCCTCGCTGTGGGGGTGGCATGTAGGCACATCTCTGCTTAGTGCTCATTGGAATATGAACCTGACCGTGAGTAGGAGTCAGTTCAATTCCACCAGGCAGCGTTTTCTCAGTTTCCTGCTGCAGCACCGGCCAACAGTTTATCTCCCCTGAACTTCTGCAGATCTCACAAAGATTATCAGGGAAGTTTATTCATTCCCGAAACTGCAGCCGAATGTATGTAATGTGAAGGCACAGTGCAGGCACAATCACTAAGGCCATACACAAATAATCCATTGGTGATACTTGATCTTTTGTATTTTTGTATTTAACAAGGGACAATGCACATGAGCACTTGAGTCCATCATATAAATGTGCCAGATTCAGCTATTAAGACATTTACATCTGAAGTCTCTGTTGGGTACACACAAGATCACCTATGTTAATTTGGTTAACTTTAATCAAGTGATATCCTAAACAGTAGTCTATATACTTAGACATCATGCGACCCACTACTGGCAAATGCAATGGTCAATTTTGAGAGTTTGGGTTATTTGACTTCCATAACAAATCGTCTGTCACCTGAAGATAATGTCTTATTTACAAATATTTAACTATTTCTCAGACTTGTAATACAAAAGAATGCGTATATAAATGTAAGTATTCAACGAGGAAACAGTTGGGCTGATTTCTATTGGATACATTTGTCACCGTATTCACCTGTAGTGTCTCCCCTTAAAGCATTAATCAGTTCAACAACATCACTCAGTTGCCATATCTGCCCACTGCTCCTCCTGTCTCACTCCCCCTTCAGTGCAGCATGCCAGTCTTACTGTTACCTAACCACAGGCTCTGTGTGTGTTGTGTGGGAGTGGGGCTAGTGGTCAAGACTAGCTTGCCACTGGCAGCTTGCTAATGTGACTGTCGGTATCACAGAGGCAGAGGTATGTGGGAGAGAGCTGGCCGGTAGTAATGTGGTGGATCGTGGGCTGTAGGAGCAGCACATGTCAGAGTATTGACTGGCTGAGACCCAGGTTTTCGCTCAGAGCGTCCAACTTATGAGACAGCAAGTGAAGAAGAGACTCAGATGCATTTACTGCTGTGTTTTTTTGAATGTATGTTTCCTGCACGAACACTCTGATTTGTTAGAGGATGATATTTCTCACAGGTTGAGGAGTTGATGGGACTTGTGTTGCCAAATGTAGGCCAGAGTGCACCAGAGAGTAAAGTGCCAGGGCCACAGCAGTGTTCCTTTGACCCAAAATGATTAGGCAAGTCTTTTGGTAATTGATAAATCCATTTGAGTGATTCTTTAAAAGGAAACAAGCTAATATTATCTGGTCGCGCCTTCCCAATGTGCTTATTTTTGTTGCATATCGCTGTTGAATTTAGTTTTTTACTTTTGGTTGGACATAAGATTTCTGAAGGAGTCACCTTTTAAATCTTTGAAACCAGGGTGGATATTTTTCTATTATTGGTGTTGTATACATTTCAAATGAATGATAAAGAGATATATTTAGAAAGTAAAAACAGACTCATGGATTCTGAGATTAGTCATTAGTTTCAGCCTTTCATATATCTGCTGAACATATGTTTAAGTATGTTTTCTACCACCCAGGCAGCCATTGTTTTCCTTTTTTTACATTAGCGCAAAGTTGTGAAGCCTTAATTAATTACCCAATCCATCACACTCCATCAAATATATTACTCAGGCTAAATAACTGTGACTTGATATTGACTGTGATGGATTCCTCATCCTCGGAGAGTTTCAAAGTCAATTTCAAATGTAGCAGCTTGTATTTAATCTTTAATAATGAAACATTATATCAAACATCCCTTTTCCTAAATGTTCTACAGCATGCATAATCTCTGGCATGCAGGTAACAGGTTAAGGTCAGGTAGAGTGGGTGAGATTTATTAAGTATTTCCCACTTCAGCTATTTTCACCTGCCTTCAATGGCAACAATGTGGACCTGTCAATGTGAGTCAGTGCGAGTCCCAGAGGCCCTCATCGAGCACTCCTCTGTGAGTCAGTGACCCTATTTCTCTGAAGGCAGGAAAATTAATAACAAGGAGCAGCTGCCTCATGGGAACTCCGGGGGACCGAAAGTCACAAGCACATACAAGTGTTGGGGCACATGTACTGTAGTTCACACATGTACTGTATCCATAGGGTATGTGCATGCATACACACTCACACACACACAAGGTCTTAGCTGTGAGAAAATCTAAGTTAAACATTACTCCTGATAAATTATAGAAATGATGCAAGTGCTTCTAGAAATAATCTATACTTTAACGATCTAAAAAACAAACAAACAAAAAAACAGTCGAACACTTGAGTAACATATTTGGAGTCTCGTGAAGAAATTACCAATGTAGCTGAAAAATAGCTCCCGGTTTAAGAATTGTAACTTCTAAAAATCAGTGCAGTTATTCAAATTTTATGAAATTTGAAGAAAAAAACACATCACAAATCACAGTTTACCACATCCTGAGGTGTCATCTTTAATTTAGTATTTTTTGTTTTGTACCTGTACTAACAGTCTTACTCCAATTGCCGAGGTCTATTGCACAAAGAAGCAGCGTTTATGAATGACTTTCTGATGAAAGAATTCAGCATTACATCATGTATACAGTCATAAAAACATATAACTCTAACTGTAATTGAATGTTTTAATATAGAGAATTTACATTCATTCTTTGTTTAAACTGTCTGGTTTATTATATCCTACGATGACGTATCAACTCAATATCAAGCAGTTCAAGCTGAAACCTTGACTGATCTTCTTGAGAAGCAAAGAGACGATACTTTGTGATACACTGATATTGTATAACACTCACTTCAGTGTACTGTGCCGTCGGCTGTGTGCAGTGTAAGGAGTTATGAGGAGTGTTTGCTGTATTACGTGTACTTAATCCAGTCAGGCCAAGGTGACTTCACTTCGCTCTCTCCCTCCCGAACATGTCTCTTTTTTTTTTCCTCTTTGTGAAAAGCACTTTTAAAAGCAGGTTTCCATGGATACTGAAATCTCTCCAACAGATTGCCTTGAATACCAGAGAAAATGAACCATGCCATAATTCATCTGTCATTTAATCATCCATCCATCTCGGTTTGTTTCCACTGAACCACTTGGAGTCTGAAGTATTTGTGGAATTGAGGAGGAATGCTCGATATATGTGGATAAAGAATAACACAAATATTAACTTTGATTTAGAGTATGGTGAATGTATTATGTTACAATGGGATCTGTTTTGTGCTAATCTCCAACATCAGCATTTGTTTGTGTTTTCTTTTTGTTTTTCTGTTGTGAAATAAGTACTTTCCTTAACTTTGCGGCCCTTACACCATTTGAGTACATGATCCTGGCCACCATCACCGCTAACTGTGTTGTGCTGGCCCTGGAGCAGCACCTCCCTGGAGACGATAAGACCCCCATGGCAAAGAGACTGGTGAGGACCAAATCATTTCTCGCGTCCTCCACACATTGATAGGATTATGAATAAGTTCACAAGACAAAACCAGAATGACAAAACGTTTATGAGAAGATGAAGTTTTGTAACTTAATCTGCAGTAATCAGATGAAGGCAGGTCCGTGATACACGTCTCTAAAGTCGCCTTCCTTTGCTTAAAGTACAGTTTAGAGATATTTGAGACTACTCCAATATCTCCTTTGGGGAAATATTTAACATTTTACTCCATTTGATTGTTATTAATGCTAGAGTTACTTGTGACTACTATTCAGATTTCAAATGTAAAATATTATCGGTTTATAAGAATCTTTGGTATAATTTTACATAAAAGTTGACAGCATTGATTTTCTGCTGCACACACATCCTCGACTGTTTGTAATTGACATATAGTCTATATTGATATACAGTATGCTTGTTTATGTGTGAAGCCTTCATTAACATGTCAAACTCAACAGGATAGAGGTGTTACTAACTTTCTACAGTCTCTGTTGACACTGACGCTTGTGCCTTATTTTCACAGGAGAAGACAGAGCCGTACTTCATCGGGATCTTCTGCTTCGAGGCGGGGATCAAGCTGCTGGCCCTTGGTTTCGTTTTCCATAAAGGCTCGTACCTGAGGAACGGCTGGAACGTCATGGACTTCATAGTCGTGCTCAGCGGGTGAGTGGCGTCCGTTGGTCTCCACGACAAACTGGAAGTAAAACATGTTTGTTGTAAACATTGTCAACACATTCATATCTTACGTCTTGCCAGGCATACTGTTCAAATCTGTTTTTGGAGGAGGAAGAAATATCAGTTCTCTAACCACTAAGTCACTAACCAACTTTTTTTTAAATCGCCTTAAACTCTGATGGCGAGCCAATGAAATCAAAGCAAAGCAATTGCTCTTAGACTTTGGATTGGCAGTAGTGTTTAAAATCTTTGCAAAGCTTCTCTCCTGTTTTTCTTCTGACTACATTCTTAGATCATTTTCAAAGAAGCCATCACTGGGAAAATCCCAGCTGTGACTAATACCATTACAGATGGCTCACTTCCATGTCAGCCATTCACTCCAGAGTGGCAGCATGCAGGACACCAGGACATTAACATTATTAACTACACCAGTATTTCTCTTACTATAGCTATGCCTCCTCTGCAATAGCGCTATTACATAACTGTTTTAACAATGATCAAAGTGTTGTTTTTTACAATGTGGCAAATTGCGGTTTGTTGGGCTAGTTAAAGTACGGGATTGACTATATAGAGAAAAAATTAGATATTAAGGGCACAATTTACGAGTGCAAGTGGTTTAAATGATGGCCTAAATTGAATTTGCTTGTTCCCGTGTTTCGATTTGTCGTCACAAATTCAATGATTTCATAATTCTGGAGTGTACAAGGCCAGCAGCTGCCTCCTGCGTAAATCACTTGTCCTTGTTTGCATGTAGAATGGATAGAGAATTTGTTCTATTAGCTATACTTTTGCTTGCTGTCGATCTATCAAGACAAGTCATGGTTACTGCGGGAGTTTTGTACTTGAAGCTGGTGCACTGCACTTAAAGCATTGTGGAGAAAGGCTGTCTGCTGTACTGGCACTGTACTTATCTTCTGCACACAAATGCTTGACCTCCTCCTTTCCTTCTATACGTCTATGCCTGGATTTTTATGAACTAAAACAAAGTCATGCACTTCAAGAAAATAGTGCAAATAACGTTATGGAAAAATGGCAGCTTGAAATGGACTGGCTTTCAGTAGCTCTGCTTACCAGCTAGCTACTTGTATTGAACCATTAGCTACTTGTCTCTCTTTATACCAAAAGAAATTACCTTTATTACATTTTTGGTTCATTAATGTTTTCTTAAACTTATGTAGTAATTATTCACCTTTTCACCGTTCGAAGCTATCTTCTGTTCCAGTAGCTTCTGTTATGTATTTATACAGGGTTTCTTTTGATTTGTCATTCAACACAACTGAAACATGGCATGTTTTTCTTTATTCTCAGCAACATTTATTTTAAAAACAATTATTATCTTGCTAGCAATAAAAGGATCTGATCATTTGTCTTAGAGCCCAGGCAAAGCAAACCCTAGGAGAGCAAGTGATAGTTGTAACGCTGCTGAGGTGGAGTTTGGCTTTCTGCACAGGAGCAGAGGACTAGTGAGTAAGTGTTCCACTAATGTACTGCTGTGTTTGATACGAGTAGCTAGAAAAGGTCTGGTTCACAACAGATGCTAATAGGTTATGTTGAGACCCTTCACTATGAACAAGGGGTATCCACTACCTGTTTGATGGTTAACAAATCACTGGATACTGAATTTAGCAATAAGTTATATCATCAGAGTCAATCATCAATTGTCTTTGCTCCAGTCTCTGAACAAAGGTTTGAAGGTATCAGTTTCCTCAGAATATGCCTTTTATGGTTTTAGAGACTTAATAGGATAAATTGTACCCGAATGTACCAAGGAACACGGAAAATATAAACCTGGTTGTGGGAGAAGTACTCCGATGTTCAAATTAGGTAAAATAAATAATAACACAATGTAAAATGATAAAGTCCTGTAAGACTTTACTTAAGATTACTTAATTCCTTATAAATATATATATTATATTATTGGATTATAATTATTGATTCATTTATGCGTTCAACACTTTAATGTTGCAGATAGTGAAGGTACAGCTTGTTTTTAACTTATACTGACGGATAGTTTAATATGTAATAATACATCATTAATAATGTATAAGTTGTTTATTTTGGATCTGAATCTGTAATGTAACTAAAGCTATGAAATGAATGTAATGAAGTTAAAACTGCAACATGTAGTGGAGTAAAAGTATAAAGTAGCATAAAAGTAAAGTCGCCGATAAATATAAATATTCCAAATGTTACAGAGAGGGTTTAAATCATGCCTAATATGTGTGTGTGCTCTTGAAGGTAGGCGTCCAAATGCTGTCTTTTAATTCTGGATTTGGTTCGACTCCACGATGAATTACAAACTCCACTGGTTGTATGAGAGTGCAGGGGAGGGAAAGTTTAAAATGAATGCTCAACAACTCATTGTGCAATTAATTTTGACAGAATTCATTTTTACTTTACCAGGCTGTGGCTGGTGGACCGAAAGATTCATTTGGAGACACTGATTGTCAAGTCATGTCGGTGCATTCATGCATGTGACGCTGCTTGTGTCAACGTTTATCAATGTTGTTGCCATCGTGCTTGTTCTGCATTGTAAAGGCGTTCAATCCCAATGGTTAGCAATGGTGACCCTAATATTCTTTACTGTTATGTTGTTGTTAATCTTTCTCCTTAAGCATATATATTAACACCCCATACATCCGCGGAAAAGGAAGTGTGTGTTTCCATGGCACAGTCAGGCTCTGCAGTCAGCGATAGGTGGGTGGATAAGTGGCATGGCAGTTGTGTCTAAAACATGCTTTGGTTCACCCCCAGGACCTCTGTGAATTAAATGTGAATGCAGCGCTGTTATGCGAACACGTTTTAAAAAACAGATGGATCAAAGGGAGTAAGAGAGAAGAAAGGAGAGTGGAAACAAAGGGGAGCAAATGGTGATGGAGAGTCAGGAAAAAACATATTGAGAACACTTTTGTTCCCTTTAAGACATGGGTTAAAGGGAATTAGTTGTGCAATAGTTGTGCATTGTTTTGCTTGATGCTTTTTCTGGTTAAGTGTACAGTATTCAGCATTCAGGGGAGATTGCTGCTGGCGTGTTGACATCTCATTTCAACCTGACACCCACAGCTTTCTCTTTCTCAGTATCTCTTATTTCTCAGTCTATCTTCCTCTGGCTGTCTTTCTCTCTCTGCCTCTTACATAAAAGGATCATCAGCATCACGTTTGCAGACCAGTTAGTGCCGGTCTAAACAGCTGTGTTATTGACAGATTCCTACTGAATACACAGGTTATTTAGTCCGTAATAATAATGTCCTCCGAACAGTTGTTCTCTTAACAGTGCTGGTTGATTTGGTATTCTCTGTTAAGCACCAGTCATTGTTTGCTGCAAAACATTTTGCTTTCGGTTTCTCAATAATCGGCTTGTTAGCCAAAAATAAATGAAGAAATGTTTGGTACAAAAAGCATCAGCTCGTTGTTCACTAGTTGTGAATTTAAAACAGTTTGGGACTTACAGTGCTGGACTGAGGAAACGTGTCGTCAGTATAATTATCTTTCCTAATCCTTCATAGGCAATTTGTGATTAAACCTTAAAATACTAGACTAGAAACTATGAAGATGCAAATGTTTCATGTACATTTCCAAGCAGGTTTTTTTATTTGTAAGTAAACACAGAGTATGGTGTTTCAACAAAGTGTGGCTAAATAAATACACTCCTTGTACATTTTAGCGCTTGATTTGTTCTGTTGTAACCGTCCAGATATTCACAGCTGCAGGAAACTGTCCTATTTAACCGCCCATCAAGCATACAGCAAGTGAGTGTTGCCTAAAATAGAGATTTGGCGTAGGATATCACTTGAAGGCCAGTGGTGCAAGTTGTGTAACAGTTTCATTGAGTTCATGGAGGTCGGAGCAAGCTGTGGACCCAATTACAGTCCTCCAAACATCGCTGCTGGGAACATGTGAAAGTGTGTGTCTTACATAAAAATCATTGTCAAGGATACATTTTTAATATTTATTTTCTCAGTTAACTGATTTATTGTTTGCCCTCCACTACATGTTATATAAGAGAGACAGTAAGGGATTTATTCGAGGTGAAAATGCCACGAGGAAACCAGGAAATATTCACATTTGAGTGGGTAGAATTTTACCTGCTTATATTGTTTGTTGAATTAAGGTTCTGTGGATCGACAAATTATAACAAACGTGTGTCTGTGAAGGTCAAGCACAGCATGAATTACAGCACACTGTGCACAAAGCAAAGACATTATGATACTTTACTAATTGACTCACACAAGTCAAATAATATTCATACAAGTTTTAAGCTTTGAGTCTTAACACAAGATAGGAGAAAAGTGTAATCATTATTGTTTTTGAGGCCACCAGAGAGCAACATTTTGGTAAAGCTATCAATGCAGTTCACCTTTAAGAGGCCAGGAACTACATTTTTTAAATATCAATGAATCAAATGATATTGTGAAAGGGTTCAATCCCACCCAATCTGCAGCTCCCTTTTATGGAGGTTCTTACCGGGTTTTAGCTCATTGTTTAGCTGTCCGGCAACTACACTGATTTGGATCAGTATCTCTAATAGTGTCTTTTTGGTGACAGCTGTTTTCCTGCTCCGCTGCCGGCAGAATGCAGACACAGTTAGCAGCTAGCTGGTGAACATAGAGGAGCATTTAGAGACACAGATATTACAGTCAGGAGTTGGAGAGCAAAAAATGAGCTAAAATAGATTTAATGTTTTCATCAGGGGGGCAGAAACATGAATAATGATAATAATATATAATAATAATAATAATAATAATAATAATATACAATAATAATATTGCCCCATTTTTGCTCAATGTGTCAATAACAAAAATGTTTGTTAACCGTTTTGCTATACCGACTTAGAAGGCTGCCCCCAAGTGACCAAAACAATTGTAACTGTAGGTTTCATGAGAAACATTACATGAGGATAGACAGTAGTGCCTCACCCTGAATAGCTGATGCATTTGATTAAATAGTCTGAAGTCTGATCTGTTGCACCTTTTACTATACTGACAGGGTCACCAAAAAATGACTCAACTGTTGAAGTTAAGCTCTTGAACTGAGAAAACGACTGAGTGTAAAACACACACAGTTGTCGGTGTACTTTCTGCAGCCGACAGATCATCTTATCAAATTCCAGACACATCTGGTAACTGATGACCTGGTTTCCTGCCACCAGCCTCTATGACATGTGTCATATAGGCCAGTGGGGAATCAAATCGAGGCCACTGGGCCAGCGCTGGCGGCATTCATTCCATTTTCATATTATTGAATTGATAGAAGGGAATCTGCTGGGACATTGAGCTCAATTAAAATCCTTAATCTGGGCAAATAATGTGTAGCAAAAAGGACAACAGCTAGATCAATTTACGCACAGACCAATTTAAATCGGGGATTTCTAAAATGGTCGATTATATCCTGCGGCAAGCAGACGGCACATGTGGACTTGATGCTTTGATTAGAAGTAAAATGTCTGTGCATCACTCCACTTTTAGGGCTGATGATGGCACATGCTGTTTCTTGTGAACCTGTTACCCTCATGTTGTTAGGTTATTTCCGACATCTCCCTGATATGTATCCCCAGGTGTCACTGTCAGCTTCCCATCATGTTGTGTTACAGATGTCTGCTCTCCATTGTTGCCCCACTCTGCTGTCGCTCTTACACAGTGTGACACCTTGCTAAAGTCGCTGCTCTTTATACAGGATGAATAATTCAGCTAGGTGGGAGTTGGGAGTGATTCATTAGCCATCTGGCTCAAAGACAGACACACAGGAGTGAGTCATTGGCCACCTTCACCTCTGGACTGATTGGGCGTCACAAAACTGAAACTGAAGGCAGCGTTTGAAGATGGGTGGGGTCCGAACAAGGGAGTTTGAAGTTGCAAAGTGGACATAGGTCTCCACAACATACGGCACTTGATTCGGCATTGCATCAAGTGTGATTGCAGTGCTGGTTTAAAACTGCCTGGCCCACCTTCTCTGTGTGTCGTGTTAGTTTGTGGTGATGTTAGTAACGTGACTTTATTACCATCCACAGCTGGTATTGTTTATGTATGTCAATGTGTCTGTGGACTGATTTTTGTGACTCATTGCAACAGTGTGTTGGTAAGATGGTAGGGAAAGTAGGACAACAGAAAGCAGTTGGCCCCCCCACTGTACACACTTGGATGGTTTCCAGTTCAATAACATACACTTTACAATATGAGTTGTTTTGTAAATTCAAACTTAGAATATATTTTCGCTTTACTACAAAATTACAATCGGCTTGCACAACGCCAACTAGTTATTACAAAGAGTTTAGTGGTTACAAAACTCACTGAAACATGACTAAATGTTGTAATGGTGCAACTCTATCAAGTGACTAATGTATTAGAATATGTTACTGGTGCAACACACTCCTGGAGGCTTTGGCTTCAGGGAAATGAGTCAATGAGTCTGATGTCACTCGCTGCGGCACATGAGGCAAAAATATTTTCCAAGAAATTAAGATTTAAACTCTTGACAACTTCATGTGTATTATGCAAAGTGTTTAAAATATCAGCTGCAGTGGTCTCCACTCTAAATATAGTCTCATAATTGAACTGAACGAACAATAGAGCATACAGTCCCAGGTGGCTGTTCTTTGGGAACACATACACCAGCCCATTATTCTATGACTAATCATGAATACATCTTTTTTTTTTGTATGTAATCCCAATTCAACAGAGCAGTATTAGCGTTGCCATTAGACACACGATGATTTTTTGTCTCCAGATTTCAATCAAAGCCATTAATTTGTTGACGCATAATGTTGACGTTGACTCAGCTGCACATTACCATACAGAGCTGTGTGAGCGGTGAGCAACGTGATGCTGCTGATTGCTGTAGTTTTTGGAGGCGTTCTTGGTGTAGGTGGAGGTGTGTGGGAGAGCCTGCATTCTGTGCATGTAATGAATTCAGCCTCTCCAGAGCCAGATTGGTTTAAAACTGTGCAACAGTGCTTCACTTAAGGAGACAAAGAGGAAGAGATTAGCCTCTCAGTATGAACATGAACTCGCCGCTGAATCGTTGTGTGTGTGTGTGTGTGTGTGTGTGTGTGTGTGTGTGTGTGTGTGTGTGTGTGTGTGTGTGTGTGTGTGTGCTCTGCTTACTGAAAGCCCCGACAAAGTGATACATTTATTCTATTACAATTTCTCTCTGTCGGGCTCGTTTTCACTCCCGCAAAACTGGATGTTTTTGGAACTATGTTTTGAAATGCAGGATAAACTTGGCCAATTAAGTTAACCAGAAGAAATCAAAGATATAAACTGAAACATACTTACAATAAGAAAAGAAAATGTTAACATAAATACAACTTTAAATACAATGTTGATTCAAATTCGGTTTTTGAATGTAATTGGCGCTGCTGTCCGAACAAGGTGCAAGGGGGAACGACTTGTAGTATGCAAAGAGATATGAAGGATCGTAAAGACCTGATAAAGCGCTATATAAATACAGTCTATTTACCATTTTACCATTTATCAATCTCTTGTTCTCAGTGTTTGGAATGCAAGCAACTCTTTTTCAGAGGATTTAAGAGGTCAGGCTGTCTCATGTACAAGAAGGTGAGCAATATATGTTGACGCTCCGTGATTAACTGCGTCAATCAGAAAACAGCGGATCATAACTTACTTGTGGTGAAGTCATTATTACATTCAAACCTATCTTGTCACAAAGTTGATGTAAGAAAACAATGTTTTAAACTGACAAAAGTATATGTGGGGATGCTTCACAAGATACCACAAACAGACACAAATATTTGCCTTAATTTTGAGCCTCTGCTGAGCTGCTGTGCTCTAAAGTGCAGCCTTGAAGGAGTGCTGCTGCCTTTGTTCTGTGTGTTTGGTTTGAAGGCTATTTCCGCAAACTCCCACTCCTCTGCTCCCGTACCGTCTCAGTGTCTCTCGCTGTGTCATCTCTTTGTCTGGCACTCACTCACTCACTCACTCACTCACTCACTCACTCACTCACTCACTCACTCACTCACTCACTCGCTTAATTAATTGACAATAGTTTGATTTGATATGCTGCCCTTGATAGCTATCTGGTTATTTTAGTGTAGAAACAAATCTCTCAAACAAAACTATACCTTCCTTAGTAATCTGACAGAATGGCATATAACGTGCAATATTTACTGGTATGTAAATAAGGATACAGTATGCTCTGATTTATACTTACATTCGACTGATCGCCCAACTAACCAATTATTTCTAACACATAAATAATACTGATGATGTCATATTCCTGAAACAGAAAATGTACAACTTTGAGTCAACATTAAAACAGAAAAATGTGGCGTTTGAAAGTCACTACAATGTCATTTCCCAGGTTGTAAGAAAATACGCTGTCAGGTAGTATTTGGCTACAGCATTTTGCAAACTTGGCCTGTACTTCATTATTAATTGTCTCTATCTTTGGTACATCAACATGCCTTCAGTATCCCTTTAATATCTGTGTTTGCCCAACTTGTAAATATCAGTTTCCCCCCAGAGTAGTCCCCAGTTTTTTCCAAAGAAATGAAAGAATTTAATGTGGTTGGTCTATGAATAGAATGAATAGGCAACGAAGGATAGAGGGTGTATTTTTTTCTCATACTGATATTCTGAACAATCTGTGCTGTTGTATTTGCTGTAAAGTGTCTCTACTGTAGGCTATTTTTATTATATGTACAGCACTTTGGCTCGACCAAAAATCGTTTATAAATGTGCTATATAAATGAAACTTGATTTGATTTGATGAATGAATCTTGCTACAACACTTCCTGTGAATTCTCCTAAAAACCTAGTGTAGTATACCTGGGGAGGTTTTGTATTGGGTTGTTTTAAGTTTAAAACATCACGATCAATTGACTTCTTTATTTGGATTACTACTCCACCACCAAAAGCATTCCTTTGTGATACAACACTATCCAACATTAATAGCCCTATAGAGTTCACATTTTAATGTGGAAATAAAATGTACACACACTTAGGCGAAATAATGCAATTTTTTTATAAATCTTTTAGATGATCTACAATTATCGTTTTTTCAGGTTTTTCTGAAGAAGTGTGAACGTGGCCTCACACATTCACTCGCTCATTCGGCCTCGCTCCCTCCCACTGCTTTCAGGAGAGATTCTGCGTGGGCTTACACTTGAGTTTCTGCCATGTGCTTTCTACCCCCTGCTTTCTATCTCTCTCTCCACACACACACACACACACACACACACACACCCTCCCCCATAGTTTCTAACGCCGTCCTAAGATATTGTGAGTTAGTTATGGTTAAACAGAGAGAAATCTGGGGATAATTTGCATTCCTTGGATAATTTAAGTTAATTCAATTATTACTTGAATAAACAGTTGACATTGGCCCTCTGACAAAGTGAAAAGCTTTAATGCTTGCGGTTCATCGAATTGGCTCGATTGATCTCACCTTGAATATATGGAAAATGTGTGGCAGTGACATTGTAGCACTTTCTCATCATTATGTTCTACATCTTCCTCTAATTTAAATTAATATAAAGCCGTATTTGTTTCCATTGCTACAAGAATCATTCACCTTCATGATTTGCGGTGTATCACGGTAAGAGATTGCCTGCAGGTTGCTCGTGTTGTTGTTTCATATTGTTTGTGTGTAGGTGGAGGGACTTCTGTGTGTGTGTGTGTGTGTGTGTGTGTGTGTGTGTGTGTGTGTGTGTGTGTGTGTGTGTGTGTGTGTGTGTGTGTGTGTGTGTGTGTGTGTGTGTGTGGGTAGATGTGAGTAGATATGCCTGCCAGGTTTAGCTGTGCATTCTTTGTCTCTCACCGTACGAGTGTGGTACATTTAATGGATAGACGGTACCCTCTCAATGGTTGCATTGTTGTCAGCATTACATCCAATCAGTTTGTGTTTCTCCTCTTCCTGTCCTTGAGCTACATCCTTTTTGTTACCTTTCACCTATTTCTGTGATTAAATGTATCCAACGACACAGATGTTTACATTAATCTCAAGAAAGCAAAGAGCTGGGCTAGATTGATCTACTAATGTATCTACTAATGTATCTACTAATTTATCTACCTGCACCATTTTCTCAATTTTAACCCACATTTGTTTTCCTTTTCAGGCCGGCACAAATAGATATTACTTGAACTCTCTTAGCAAAGTACAGTACCACTTTGCAATAAGACTACCCTTATAAAGGGTTTACAAATAGTTTGTAATTCATTTATTAATTAGTGAGCCCACATTTATCTGTACTGCTAAGTCTTATATTGGCTACCTAGCTTACTTCGTCTTCTTCATCAGCCAGCATCCTTGGTATCTGTAATGGTTCTTAATGATTAATAAAGTGTTTACAACCTAATTCATAGCCTAATTATAAACCCTTTATGAACCTTTATAAGGTTAGTCTTATTGTAAAGTGCTACCCAAAGTACTATAAGAAATATAACAATGTAGTGTTTGCCAAGCAGCCCTACACCATCACAAATATCTGTGTATTAAGTATACAGTGTGTGTGTGTGTGTGTGTGTGTGTGTGTGTGTGTGTGTGTGTGTGTGTGTGTGTGTGTGTGTGTGTGTGTGTGTGTGTGTGTGTGTGTGTGTGTGTGTGTGTGTGGTCCATCAGGATCATGGCCACTGCTGGAGCCCACATGAACATCCCCGTTGACCTTCGGACCCTGAGGGCGGTGCGAGTGCTGAGACCTCTTAAACTCGTCTCGGGGATACCCAGTGAGTCAGCCACTGATCCCTGATCCTGCACCGTGAGGTCGAACTAACTGATATAAATGCAAATAACACATCATTATTCTTTGCAAGTAAATGTCCGGACGGTTTCAGCTGGCGTTTGAGAATGTGTCAGTCATCTTACATTTCCTAATACTACTTGAAAAAAAATGTGTTTACAAAACATTCAGAAAATTGCATTTGTTTTTGCAAGAAGGTGCTCAATCCCTTTACTGTGAAAGGCAGACCATCGATACAAGTGTAGGTGCATCATTTCAAGGTTTAAGATGAATGTTGAAGTCCTTATGAGCTTGGAGCCTGTGCATTTTGCAATGACACTAAAGTCATTTTCCAAAACACACCAATGTATTCAAAATCTATGGTGTCTGATTAAAAACCTGTGAAACACAGCTAAGATATGTAGAAACATTTCGGAAAGCAGGTGTCTTGCAGTTTATTTTCCATTCTTAACAGCTCATAACTGCATTTATAGTTACAAGACTGCATTTTGTTATTCATCTTGAGGGAGTTAGGTGGAAAGAAAAACTCATGGCAGAGTCTGAGGCTACTGAATATGTTCTCTTAAGTCTCAAGCTGAGTTTGGCAGGACTTTACTTTTAAAGATTCAACTGCTATCACTGTGGTGATACAAACCTATGTTTTAGAAATACAAAATATACTGTATATGCAATTGAAATAACTTACGTTTTAGTGCAATTAGCATTAACTCTTAATGAGCAGAGGAGAGGCACTGACAAATACATTTAATTTACAATATTGCTCGGAAAACTACTGTGTTGTTATCCCTGACTTTTTCTTTGTGAATGCTTCAAGGCCTGCAGATTGTCCTGAAGTCCATCATGAAGGCCATGATCCCGCTGCTACAGATCGGCCTGCTCTTGTTCTTCGCCATCCTCATGTTCGCCATTATTGGTCTGGAGTTTTACAGCGGGAAGCTTAACCAAAACTGCCTGCCATCTGTCGAACTCCTTGGTGCGTTTCTTTGTCTTATGGAGCAAGGAGGGCAGTCATCTCTCTTGCTAAAAGAGTGTGAAAGTAAATAGTTAGACACGAGTCAAAAGCTTTGGATTCGGTCCTGAATTGGCAGATGTCTTAAAACACTTTCTCAAATATATTTTCTCATTGTGTTGGGATCGTCCTTGAATTGTTGTCTCCTTTTTTGTTTTGTTAATCACTGATTCAATCTGGATTCAATCAAAAGACATTTCCGATGTTTGTAGGGGGGCAAATATTGTCACTAAATCAAAACAAACCTCTTGATGTCAGTCTGTCAGAATTAGAATAAAAGGTTTAATTCATATTCAAACAACAAACGTGTTCACCCTTTAGTTTTAATGCTTAGAAGGCATAATGATGTCCAACAGCTTAAGGATTCATTTTGGCTTGACTACCTCTCCATCTGTGTGCACCTTCTGTCCTGAGAATGCTTTTAACACAAAACTGAAGCAATTCTCAAACGTTTTTCGATGATTAATTATTCACTTTGATAGGTTAGCAGCAGGTACAGTACACCAAAAGTGGTTTGCTGAAATGTCTCAAGTAGAGGGTGGGAATATCTTTGTTTGAGACTCTGAGTCTTTCATAGATTACAGAAGCAGCGAGCTAAGAGGTATTATTAGATTTGTTGCTGGCTAATTTAGCTAGTGCTTAATTACTCAACAACTACTCTGTAATCACGCGCCACACCATAGCATTTATCTCCCAGCACCACTCAAAGATGGTTTTAAGATTATAAACCGAAATAAGTATAAACTGTATTTAGAACAGGAAAATCACCCTTTTTAATTTTCTAATATTCACAGAATATTCAAAGTTTAAAAATACCCTCCAGACATGTTTTAATACAAATATTGACATACAATCTCATTTATGAACAGAAGGGGACTTTAAGATATATTTGCCATCACTGCAGAATGCACAATCTGCTGTAAAAGTCTTAGAATAAATGACGTGCGATAATATCCAGTAAAAAGATCATACATTGTTCAGAAACTATGTGAACTCAGTGTTTCTTTAGCGTGTTGTTCTGTAGAGCTCATTCTTAACAACAAAATATTTGTTGTAAATAGAACAAGTTGTGGTTACAAACACACAGGATACACAAAATAAAGTTGAATAAAACAACGACAGCCATCATGAGAGTTTGTGGTAATAAAAAAAGCTGTGTCCGTAACTATATGTTTCCTTTCTCTGTAGAAAATCAGACGGTTGACTCGTCAGAGTTGGCGTTCGCCTGCGGAGTGAGGAAGTGTCCGGAGGGATACGAATGCAACGACACCTGGATCGGACCCAACGACGGCATCACGCAGTTCGACAACATCCTGTTCGCTGTGCTCACCGTCTTCCAGTGTATCACCATGGAGGGATGGACGGCCGTTCTCTATAATGTGAGCTTCAGTTCTGCTGAAAGGAACGAACCTCAAAGCATCAGGAGGTTGTTGTTTAATGACATGAATGTAATGGGTTTCAGACCAACGATGCTTTGGGTACCACATGGAACTGGATGTACTTCATCCCTCTCATCATCATTGGCTCATTCTTCGTGCTGAACCTGGTTTTGGGAGTCCTGTCCGGGTGAGTGTGACTCTTCCTCTGTGGATAATAACACAGGTGTTTAGGTCTGTATTACATTTGTTTTTCTGCTTCCTTATTCAGAGAGTTTGCCAAGGAAAGGGAGAGGGTGGAGAACAGGCGGGCCTTCATGAAGCTTCGCCGCCAGCAGCAGGCGGAAAGAGAACTGAACGGCTACAGAGCCTGGATAGACAGGGCAGGTACTGGGCAGCAGAACCACTTCACTCCTGCACACACACACACACACACACACACACACACACACACACACACACTCTCTCACACACACACACACACACACACACACACACACACACACACACACACACACACACACACACACACACACACTCTGTCTCTCTCTGTCTCTCTCTCTCTCTCTCTCTCTCTCTCTCTCTCACACACACACACACAGATGTTTAATTACGTGGAGGAATGGATGGACAATAGGTCCCCCACCCCCGGTACATAGAGTAAAAACTAGAGCCACACATTCTGGGCGACATTTTGTGACTTTGCTTTACTCTTTTGTAGTTTTGCTGTCTCTTTGTGGTGTATTTGTCTTTTTTTGGTTGTTGTGTGTCTTCTTTTATATAAGTGTTGCGTCTCTCATTGGTCTTTTTGTTATTGTTAGCATCTCTTTTTGGTTCATTTTGTTTATCCTTGTGTTCATTTTGTGACTAATTTTGGTATTCACGATCTCTATGGAAGGTTTGTTTATTTTTTTGGACTTCCAAACAAAACATTTTAGAAAGTAACTCTGTAAGCACACTAGTAGTACAATTTCAATGAAAACGTGCTTAAACTGTGTGAAGCCAAATGCCTTTAAAGGAACTGGGATTTAGTCTGTGAAATTTATTTACTGTTGCATTATGGTCAGGCTTTTTCACAGCTGATTTCGTAAAGCTATCTCCCTGCAACAGACACACCGTTTTTGAATCTACAGTACAGTATTTCCCTTGAGTTGCACACACACACACACACACACACACACACACACACACACACACACACACACACACACACACACACACACACACACACACACACACACACACACACACACAGTGGTGTAATGGCAATCTACATTGCGAGTCTCCCACGCAAGTAGAGGGTGAGAAAAGGTTATACTGACTCACTGACTACATTTTTGTGCACACCCATTGGTTTGTGTGTTTACATGCATGTGTGTGTGTGTGAGAGCTGCGGTACATATTTATGTGTACATGGATGTGGGTGAGTGTGGGAAGGAAGAGAGAGAGAGATATTGCGAGAAATGAAGTGAGAATAAGAGCTGTTTCTCTAAAGAAGGTCATAGCGGCCTCTCAAAGTTACATTCACATCAGTTCCTGTAAATATTAGCAGACATCCTAAAGAGTACAACCATTCAACGTATATTTTCATGCCTGATCATTCAAATTGTGCCTCTTTTAAAGCAAATAAATCTGTGTATAACTTCAAGTTTTATGATATTACAGAGGAGGTTATGCTGGCAGAGGAGAATAAAAGTTCTGGGAGATCGCCGTTAGATGGTGAGTTCACACACCTTTGGATAATCACTCCTACTTACACATGGATCTGTGATGATTCAATATTATATAACGGCCCAAAAATATAATCTGTCTTGTTGGATTCAACTGTTTTACTCAATATCTACTGTATGTCTAGTAACATGTCAAAGGCACTTCTTTGAACGCTGGCTTAAAGTACAGCGGTGGATAACCAATGATAATTTCATTTTGCTGTTTCTCCTTTTCATTTAAAATATAAAAATGTATTTTCAGTGCTAAAGAGAGCGAGTAAGAAGACTGGTGCACGGAGAGGAGCGCCAGGGGACGAGAAGTATACAGACATGTCTACTGCCAGTGAGTATAACTTTGTTCAGTTACTCACACAACCTTCAGAGCAGACTTCTTCTCCTAAGTCACATACTGTATTTTTATCCTACAGAATACCACGTCCTTACTCTCCTGAACTCATTTTTTCCATCTTTCTCTCTCAGGCATGTCTCGATCCAGGATGAACTTCCGCAGCGGCCGGCGAGGCCCAGCAGCCTACCTGCGGCGTAAAGAGCGCATGTTACGCATCTCCATCCGCCGCATGGTGAAGACGGACACTTTCTACCTGATGGTGCTCAGTCTTGTGGCTCTCAACACCATCTGTGTGGCCATCGTCCACCACAACCAGCCCGACTGGCTGACCATCTTCCTCTGTGGGTTCACTTTTTACATCAAAGTATAATCTACTGCTTTACAAATAATTCAGGTCAAAAATGTGATTTAATTGTTTTCTCCTCTCCAGACTATGCAGAGTTTGTTTTTCTGGGGCTGTTTTTGGCTGAGATGTTTTTAAAAATGTATGGTCTGGGTTTCCGGCTCTACTTCCATTCATCTTTCAACTGCTTTGACTGTGGGGTGAGACTTATATTACATTCTGAACAAGAAAAAAGTAACTCAAAGAAATGTAGTTCCATATCACGAAGAAAGAGTTGGATTTCTGTTGCAAAATGAGGAATAATTAGCTAAATATTTCGTACTTTCGATTATTGTAAGACATGTTTTGTATCATTCAAATATAAGAATGTAAAACTAAAACATGACGACTATACCTAGCACATTAAAACACATGCATAATAAGGACCTTGTATTATCAAGTCAACATTAAAGACAGAATCACTTGTTACACATTACAAATTAACAAATAACATTTTGAAAATAGCACAGACAAAGTTGAGACACCACAACCCTGAGGAATTTGTTGGGAGAGTGCTATCACATCCTCAAACAAGAAGCTTGGTCAGCTATCTTTAAGCTCTCCTCAACCCCAAATAAGGCTAACAAAGGGGTTAGCATCAAAACCTGTGCATTGATTTGAGAGCAATAAAAACACAAATATAAAAAAGCACACATCTTTTCTCATTTACTCTAGATATGATGTTGTTGTTGTCAAATAGTTTCTGGTCACATGGAGCCTATTGGACATGATTTGTGATTGCTGTCATGTGTTTCAGGTCATTGTTGGCAGCATCTTTGAGGTAGTTTGGGGCTTCATCAGGCCCGGCATGTCATTTGGGATCAGCGTACTGAGGGCGCTGAGACTCCTGAGAATATTCAAAATAACCAAGTAAGGAAGACAAAGTGGATTTTGGAGTTCTGATGTATTTGTGTAAATATTCCCACATTGTTCTGACAAAAAAACATGTGATTTCTTTTTGATCAGATACTGGGCGTCTCTCAGGAACCTGGTCGTGTCCCTTATGAGCTCCATGAAGTCCATCATCAGCCTGCTGTTTCTCCTCTTTCTGTTCATCGTGGTGTTTGCTCTGCTGGGGATGCAGCTTTTTGGAGGAAGGTGAGTAAAAGGACTTCTAAGCATCCTCATTTCTTAAGTTATAGAGGACCTCTTTATTTTCTGGTCGTGATTGTTGATGCCTAATGTCATAGAAAATCTTAAGCTACAAATCAGATCGGGCAATGTAAGCTACACACCCTGCAAACTGTTACAGCCGTTTCTTGAATGATGAAGAGGAGAGGAAATGACATGTCCAGATAAAAATAGCTCTGCTTCCTCCTCCTCTTCTTCCTCCTCCATCTTTTCTTCCTTGGTTGTATCTGACCCTGCTTTCTATCTTCCTTCCCTCTAGGTTCATCTTTGAAGATTACACTCCCACCAACTTTGACACGTTTCCAGCTTCCATCATGACAGTGTTTCAGGTTTGGCTCCCACAGATCCCCTCATTCTGCTTGCTCTCCATGACACATTGCACCCTGGGATATTTCTCACCCCAGGCGCAGATTAAACAACTCTCCTCACTCGCTCTCCACCCCCTGCCTCCGCTATCATCCCACACAACCATGCACACATATGCGCACATGAATATCAGAAACGTGAATAAATCCACATCAGATCCGCTACAAAAACCAACCGCACTTTGAAAGAGTGTTTTGATCAACACAAACAGTAATTATCTTTCTCCTTGACAATTTAAATACCATATCTTGAACGGGTTTGCATACAGGGAATGCAGTATATAGCCTGCTCGGGGAATTTTTAGGCAGATCAAATATGAGCAACGTAATTATTTATGTGCATTTGCCTATAGATTCTGACTGGTGAGGACTGGAACGAGGTGATGTATAACGGGATTCGCTCGCAGGGTGGAGTGCAGTACGGCATGTGGTCATCAATCTACTTCATAGTGCTCACCCTGTTTGGAAACTGTATCCTTATTGACACTGTGGATTCTTTAGTAAAAGCTGTGATACTGCAGTGAGTGGTATAACAGTCCATCACAAATACAAGTGCTGCATTCAAAGTTTGTTGTTCTTAACTGCTTTCATGACAGACACTCTACTGAATGTCTTCTTGGCCATCGCTGTGGATAATCTGGCCAATGCACAGGAACTGACAAAGGTCTGAACAGTTTTTACCTCTGTTTTTTTTTTATTTAAATATATTTATCGCACACATTCAATGATGTATGTTAAATGTGTAATAATGAATAGGTTTATGCGTCCTTTAAATGTGTATTTATCTTTATTAGGATGAAGAGGAGGAGGAGGAGTTCTTCAACCAGAGATATGCCAGAGGCAGAGATGGCCTGATATCTGAGTAAGTTATTGCTTAAGAGCTAACAAAAATGAGCTTTTTAGGAAGTTCTTAGTCGTGAGTGTGGGACTGCTTCTCAGATAAACTCTCATTGGGCTGTATTTGTCACGACTCCTCAAATTGTTTTGTGTTTTTGCAACAGATGCAAGTAGTGAATTCAAACTCAATGTTTGTGGGAGAACTGGTGGTGATCCTGAATTTGATCATCATGCTGCTTCTATGAAAAAGTGTCAAAATCAATTAGGGGTAACAACTAAGATCAATATTTATGCCAGTGTGTGTGGACTCTCTGAGAACCAGTAGGTGTAACTGAGGAATGCTCAATCTGGTCTTCAGTGCCTCCAGGTGCATGGTGAATGAAACGCTAGAAAGGCTTGTTTGAGGCATTGATGACATAACTCTGAATGGTTATTGGTTGTGCCTGATTTAGAAGCATGATCTCTGAGACTGGTTTTGCAGCATATATGAAACTCCTTCTGTAACATTCTTAGCCTGCGAGCGGTAATGGGCAGCCTCTCTTGTTGTAAATGAGATTCTTCACTGACCTCCCGCTCCTCCTGATGACCTGGTGGCTTTCCCACAGGTCTAATAATCCAGTAAGTCATGAGGAGGGCAGGAGGAAGTTTTCAAATATCTTTGGGAATAGTTAGAAGTCTCAGTGTGTCAATCTACTGGGAGGAGGCACACTTTGGAGTTTGTGTGTCAAATGATGACTAAGAATCCCTTCTTGGTATGACTCTGTGTCCTCAGTGTCACCACAGTGACAATGGAGGAGCTGTTAATACTAGATGTCGCATCAGCGGCATTACTAACGCAGAGTGACCCATTCTTAAACACTGATTACTAAAGAGTATGTACTGCAGGGACATTAAGCTCAGGCCTGGCAGCTTGATTAGGACTCAGATCATGATTTAGCATGTTTTACACCATTAGCTACACATTCTGAGTATTTCCATTTGTGGACAGAACCATATGAAAATCAACTTGCAGAAACTAACTTGAAATTAGTGGCAGTGTTTTTAAAGTCTCTGTGATTGTTTTAACCTTTATTAAGTGTTTAAAGCCTCTGAAAGCTGGTAATAATATGAATGTTTACACGATTGGTTAGTTTTAGTTAATAAAATCCCGGCTGAAATGATGGTGCATCCTTCAAACTCCCATGAAACTCATGAAACCATGTAGTAATGATGAATAAGTAGCATATTTCCTAACAAAATGACAAATTGCATTACAGACAAAGTAAAACAAGTAGGCACTATTTAACTCTATTTAACTTAAAAAGTGAAAACACATGCAAATAATCACCTCTACGTACGACGACAGTAATGGTTAATGACTCTAGCTGTGACACTGAATGTATCATTTGTCTGTTACATATTTGAATGTTAGTCTTGTACTTGTTGCAGCGATCAAGATGCTATTTCTGATGTGTATTACAGTGTTCTGCTGCTTCCATCACGTTGTCCTGTTTTATGACTGTTATGTGGCACTGAGCAAAATGTTGTGTATTTTGACGCTCCGTCAGATTCTGAACCAATTTGAACCCTTAATTGACAAAACTATTTAATGGTAACGGCCAAACAAAAATGAAAGCTTCCAGATATTATGAATCTTAAACAATTGATTATAGTCCCTTCTGGGATAGATGGATAACTTCACATACACCTTTTATACACACATTTTGTTCTGTGTCACGACAAATGTTCTGTGTATGTTGTAAAACACTAATGTCTTGTTTTCAAATAATCACTCATTGATTACACGGACAACAAAAGAATCTGAACACCAGTAAGTATACGTGTATGCATCTCTGTCTCACAGAACTCCTCCCTTAAGTTTTCCTACTCAATTTGTGAGATTCTTTTCCACACTAATTCCTGCACTTTATCTTTTTGGTTCTTGTGGTTTTTGGTTCTTTTTATCTGTCCCTACCTCTCAGGTATCTTCATTTTTTTAATTTTTGGATGTATTTGTAGTTTTTAGCTTGAAGTAATTTGCATATTTTTCCATGGGACTCTTTTTTTGTTACTGATTTACTAACATTATAAATCCATAGAAAAGGTCTGTCCTTTTCTTGCAACTTTTATTTGATTTGTTTGAGTTTTCTTTGATCAAACTGGTATGCTAAATGGACACAAGTCTTGATGTTGCTTGTCACCAATTCCTCAATTGTTGCCTGTTGCTGCCTCACACTAATATGAAATACATTGATGTCCTTAGTGGGAGGAGAAGACCCTACCTATACAGGAAACGAGCCATCCACCGAGGCAGACCTAACTTCCCAGAGGAGCCCGAGGACAGGTCGGGGCCCCCAGAAGAACAGCCCCTCAAGGGCCCCAATGCCTTCGTCAGCCGCCGCGAGAGGAGGAGGAAAGTCCACATGTCGGTGTGGGAGCAGAGAGCCAATCAGCTGCGGAAACGTCGCCAGGTGGCCAGCAGAGAGGAGCTTCTTGCAGGCCCTACTGAGGACACAGAGGAGACTCCCGCCGTCCCCCTCCCCGCCTCCGAAGCCACCCCGGGTCAACTGCCCGAGTCTGTGGGGACGCCCATCTCAGACACCCCGGCGTCCGTCACCATCGCCATCCCCGAGCCCCCGGGATCAGAGCCTCTGGTTAACCTGAGCGAGGAGAAAACAGGAGGAGGTAACCACCGGGCGGCAGGCGGGGGCCGGCACAGGATGGCCCGGAAGTTCAGACCCAGTCAGGGGGGGGAGGACGGGGCCCGGCACAGGAGGCACCGTCACCGCGACGCTCGCCCTGAAGCCAAGAGTCTGGACTGCACCGTGTCGCCTCACGAGGTGCCGCCGGTCAAACGGTCCCACAGCCAGGAGGGGGTCCTGGACGAGAAGGAGGAGAGGGACGAAAGAGAGGGGGCAGAGAGAGCAGAGGAAGAGGAAGGGTCCGTCAAAGAGGATGGGGGAACATGCATCATCAACCCATACGCAGAAGTTGGAGAAGAGTGTCAAGGGTAAGGAGGTTTTCATGTGTTTCTTGTTAAAGGTTTAACAATCTCATGAACTTTAGCATTTGTTTACAAGTGTTTTGTATCCATTGTCTTGTTGAGAGTAATTCTCTGGTACAGATTATTTTAACTGGAGTGTGACTGAGTATTTGTACTTAGCACAAGCTTTAGATGAGCCTGAAGGTAATGTGGTTTAAACAAATGTTTTAAGACAAATTATAACAATTGTGAAATAGATAATATGACATTTGTCTTGGTTCTTGAATGTAATAGGATAATACACCCCACTATATAGGGGAGATTTCAGTAAGAATTGGTTGACATATGGAAATGACTATCTATAGTGACATGCTGCTAGCTAAAAATCTTAGGGGGGGATTAACATTTTGATCAAAATGCATGTTAAAGTGTAAAGAAGATAAAGATAGAAATTCAGCACACACGGTTCTCTCTAAAGGGACGATTCCCGAGTCAAAATATTTATGTGTTCTTCCCCATTTCAGAGAAACTGCTGACCCTCCCCAGTGTGAGCAGCTGCTGGAGCGTCCCTGGTCAGAGCAGGGTGACGGAGAGCACACAGACCAAACCCTCCCAGTGGAGCCCGCCCTAGAGGCCACAGAGTTCAGTGTGAGGACCATCGAGTCTGAGAGCCGCCATGTCTCCATCAAGCGTGCCAAATCCGACCCGGCGGAAAGCGTGGCCATCGAAATGTCTGCACAACCGCTGCTGGAGCTCAGGCCCATGACAGGTAGCTGTGATCACTCCTCACGGCACTCACGCTGCTTTACTGGGCATCGTAAAGTGGGATTTAGTGTCGGTATCACTATGGATCACCGTGTGTAGGTGTTTGACATCTGAGAAGAGTGCCATTGTTTCTTCTTGATGAATCCATTGTGCCGGTGACTCACATTGTTCTTTCTTTATCATAGCTGTCCAAGCACTTTATTCTCTGCTCTTGCACCTTTGTCTGCGTTTTAGTGAACAGCAAAGAGTTGGAGGCGTACAATTCTGAACAGACAGACAAAGAGAACGATACCGAGGATGATGAGGAAGAGGACGACGACGACGACGACGATGAGGAGGATGATGAGGATGAGGAGGAGGAGATGGAGGAACCTCCGACTCCTCCCAAACCTGTAGCTCCAGACAGCATGTTCATCTTCAAGGCCTCCAACCCGTAAGATGCTACAGAATCCACTAAATCACTGAATATCACATGATGTGCTGTAGTGTTTGCTTCCTCTTTGTGTGCGCACCACATTCTTACATCGCCCCCCCCCTTCGTTGATACGCAGAATCAGGAGGATCTGTCACTATATGGTCTCTTTGCGCTACTTCGAGATGACCATCCTCCTGGTGATCGTGGCGAGCAGCATAGCACTGGCTGCTGAGGACCCTGTGTGCACCAACTCCGACAGAAACAAGGTGAGATCAGAAGACAGAATCCTAAAGAAGCTTTTGTTTTATTCATGATCTAAATTTAGATGTGGGATGATCAATTGCATGTAGGAAGAAAACGTTTTACTAGTCTCTTTTAGGAGTGCATTTTAGTACTTTTACACTGAAGGACGGGGTATGGGAGCGTTTGGCAAATGAACGTGTAACCTCACAAAAGCATTTGAATTTTTAACCTACAAATGCAGGTCAAAATGTAGCATTTAAATGTAATAGACAGGGCAATTTGAATATTCATTACTAGCCTGGCAATTATCTGACCATATTAAATGGAAAATGGAGGAGAAAGCCATTTGATTCTTTATTTTCGAAGATTAAATCCAACGCTAAAATGATCATTTACATTTGAGAATTATAAAATAAAGTTTGAATATTTTGAGATGCGTTATTTAATAGGGCTGCTCAATTAATCGTATTTTAATCGTATTTTAACGCGTGATTAGCAACGACGCGTTCGTGTGTGTGTGTGTGTGTGTGTGTGTGTGTTTTTTATTATTATTATTCTTTTTTTTTTTAATAATTTTTGTTTTGTTTTTCAGTGGGTTGAATTATACTTACAGTTCAGGTTAATCAACTGTTAAAAACATACTGTTCAACTTTGTTTCTCCAATAAATTCATGTTTTCAAAGCCAATGAATAATCGCATTTAATAATCGCAATTACAATTATTGACCCAAATAATCGAGATTATGATTTCTGCCATAATCGAGCATCCCTATTATTTAAGCAACAGTTGACACAGGAAGTGGGAAACGTCTGGATGTTCTGATTCTTTCTGACTTTCTGAAAAGCTGAAAGACGCCTTAAAAAATCAGTGGATGCAGTGGATGACTATTCGTTAATTTCATTTGGTTTTATACTTCTTTAACTAATAAGAAGTTTGTGAGCACTTATTGACTTGTATTGACTTAACACCAGAGCATTCTGATGTTAATACACTGACCGCTGCCGCTATTATTAAATGAATTACTGACCAAGTGTTAATCCATCTATCCTCCAGGAAGCAAATATTTCCATATAACACTGAAAAAGACAGAAAGACAACAATTACTCACTCTGAAACACAAATGACAATTTTCAGGTTTACTGTTTGATCTCAATTCAACTTAACACTGTGTCAGCAACAATGTGTGGTGACACCTTGGTTTCACACACATTCTACTTGAGAAATAGCTGGGCACTTTGTTTTTCACAACTCCCTGTCACTGGAAGTGTCAAGAGTAACCAAATAAACACAGTGTAGTCATTTCTAAACTTTAATATCAGAGAGCCAGACTAAAGATCTACTAAGGGCACTTAAAATGATATTAAAAGGTTTCACACCATCGACTGGATTGACTAAATTCCCATATGTGCTGCAGCAAACTTTGAATATGTACTACTCTTGAAGAAGTACAGAGACAGACTCAACACCTCCTGAAAATCTAAATGGACGCTATTCTGATCAAATGTACAAGTAAAAAGTAGGAGCGGCTCACGACCAAAAAAAGCTGAATTAAAATGTGGTTGTTGTTGTAACAGCTCAAGACAGATCTTGGGAAACAGAAATAAAATAGTATAACATCTGTTTGTATCATTTGCTGTTAACGTAAAAAGTGTGCTGATTTACATGCTGTGACAATGCGTATGCGGTACATACATGTAGAGTATGTATCCTCAGAATCAATAACCTTTTATTTGAATTGACATTTTTGGCTACATTTTCCAGGTCCTCCGTTATTTCGACTACGTGTTCACTGGAGTGTTCACCTTTGAAATGATCATCAAGGTCAGCCACTGAAGCATCTCTTTTCTCCATTTATATTACACCAATCCTGAAGAACATGACGTTCTCCAAATGTTCTGTCCCTGTGTGTATTCAGTCTTTTCACTTGACATGTCCCTGTGGGTGTTTGTCCTTCAGATGATAGACCAGGGTCTCATTCTGCACGATGGCTCTTATTTCCGAGATATGTGGAACATCCTGGATTTCATCGTGGTGGTGGGAGCTCTGATTGCTTTTGCTTTAACGTGAGTCACAACAGTACGGTATATAGCCTGCCGATGACTAATGACTGACTCACTGCGGTGTCCTTTTCTAAACATACAGTATGGTTATTTACCACATTCCCCCAAAGATGCCCTTTTGTAGCTTCAAAAATAAATGTTGCTACAGTTAAAAACGGCAAATATAGAAGCATGCATGGCCCTGTGAAGTGTGTTACTCAGATTTAAATGTCACCATGAGCCTACAACATGAGGAAAAAGTACATTTCTGTGTATCTTCGCGCTATACATGGGTGGAGTGTGAAGCTAAAAAGCCTTTTCAATATTTATATTTGTCGTAGTTCCAAGCATGAGTGTGCCAAATAACCTTCTGTGCCTCTGGTTGTACTGCAGAGAATTGTACTGTATGTTAATTTCTCTGTTGTGAATATTGCTGTGATGCTCCAAGCTTTGCTCACAGTGAAATCTCTCTTTATGTCTCAATCTTTCTCTGTTGTTCCTGTGGATTTTATCACTGTTGGGGGCTACCAGGAATGTGATGGGGTCAGTCGCACTAAATGTTCGCATCTCTCACCATTTTCTTATGTATATCTCTCTTTTTTTTATCTATGTGATTTTTCCTTTTGCATTCAGTATGTTTTTTTGTTTTTTTGTTATGTCTTTTTAATCTCACCAAACCGCAGAGCCAGACAGGTAACAGGTAACAGCTTTGATCATTTGGGCACGCTAATATATCATTACGTAATTCTGTCCCTTAATTACAGTGTGGCAATATACACCCGGGTGCAAATAACATCTGCCTTAACAAATGGGACCCTCAAGTCAGGACCTTTTTTTCTTCTGTAATCAATTAAATATACAAATTGCAAAGTGATCAAAACGTCCCCCCCTGCCACCTGCTGGTCTCCGTACAAACACAGTCACGGTTGTGTGTTTCATTGTTTTTTTTGATATGCACCTTTTTCTTTGACTATGTTTTTATTTTTCACCGTTTTTGATTGTGTCTGAGCCATATGTCCATGTGCATGACTTTGAGTTCACAGCTTTGTTCCTGAGTGCTGTATTTCACTGTCCACAGAAACAACAAAGGCAGAGACATCAAGACAATCAAGTCTCTCAGAGTGTTGAGAGTTCTGCGACCTCTTAAAACCATCAAGAGGCTTCCTAAACTCAAGGTGCGATGTTAACATCTGCAGGAAATCTCTAGTATTTTATTCTTGGTGTTATTTGACAGATCTCTGAAAGATTGATATTGCTTTGCCATTCCTCTTTTTCTTTCTTCTCCACAGGCTGTTTTCGACTGTGTGGTCACATCTCTGAAGAACGTCTTCAACATCCTCATCGTGTATCAGCTTTTCATGTTCATCTTCGCCGTGATCGCCGTGCAGCTCTTCAAGGGGAAGTTCTTCTACTGCAACGACAGCTCCATGAATTCAGAGAAGGAATGCCAGTAAGTGCACGTATCCAAACTATTGGTGGTAGAAGGAAGCAAACCTTTTAACCAAAATAAATGATACCACAAAGTTGAAATTATATAAATAAACGTCCTGTTCAAACTTTTGCTGTGAAAGTGCATAATTATTAACATCATGCATTAACACTTTAATGTTGCAGCTGGAAATAGAATATATACTGCACTATATTGCACTTTATAGAGAGGCAAAGTCCCTCCCTTTCCGGTGGACCTCCATGGGACCTTATTTCGGAAAAATTATGTATTGAAGTCAATGGCGAGAGAAAGATTATCTTTTGATCCCGTTTGAATTCTGCCACGAATTACAACTTAAAAGATAATTTTGCAAGTCAAAAAAATGAAAATGTGTCGTAAAACTGTGAAATAACACTTTTCTTTGTGTGAAACCGCTCAATGAACTACATCTCCCGTCTCGCACTACACCAAGACGGCCGTCACGTTTGCACATTTCACTTCTTTCTTTCAGAATGAGGCGAAAAGTATTAAAAGAGGTGAAAATCACTACAAGTCTGGGCATGCTGAGANCTCCAAACTCCACTATGGCCAAGACCAAAGAGCTGTCAAAGGACACCAGAAACTAAATTGTAGACCTGCACCAGGCTGGGAAGACTGAATCTGCAATAGCCTATTGCAGATTCAGTCTTCCCAGCCTGGTGCAGGTCTACAATTTAGTTTCTGGTGTCCTTTGACAGCTCTTTGGTCTTGGCCATAGTGGAGTTTGGAGTGTGACTGTTTGAGGTTGTGGACAGGTGTCTTTTATACTGATAACGAGTTCAAACAGGTGCCATTAATACAGTTAACAAGTGGATGACAGAGGAGGCTCTTAAAGAAGAAGTTACAGGTCTGTGAGAGCCAGAAATCTTGTTTGTTTGTAGGTGACCAAATACTTATTTTCCACCATAATTTGCAAATACATTCTTTAAACATCAGACAATGTGATTTTCTGGATTTGTTTTTCTCATTTTGTCTCTCATAGTTGAGGTATACCTAGGATGAAAATTACAGGCCTCTCTCATCTTTTTAAGTGGGAGAACTTGCACAATTGGTGGCTGACTAAATACTTTTTTGCCCCACTGTACATTTAGTAACTAAGCAAAGGCGTGAGAAAAGAGAAGACAATTATTTTTGTGAGAGAGTTTAGGCTTCCTAATGCAAGGATTTATTGAGCTTAATTTGAAGCTGTAGTGGTGTATAGCCAATACAATCTTGCATTCTGTACACCCTGTAAATACCCATTTTGCCCAAATTAGATATAAAAGCTTAGAAAGAAAGAAAGATACAAGACCGAGCTGTGCATAATTCACATTCAGCATTCAATTTTGCTGGTAAATTACAAATGCACAATACAAACAGTAACTTGAATTCAGTTGTTTGTTAGGTGTATTCATTTTGCACCTTGAATGCTGAAGTGTATTAAAAGGTCAGCCGCCTGCTCATAATAGCAGCATCTCTTTCACTTTTTCTCTTTTTAAAAATAAAATACATTGGAAAATCTTGACCTCTTTTTTTGTTAATTTCCTGAAGCGCACGAGTGCTTACCTTTCAAATGGTTTCCACCAATAGCATATAGGCGGTCATTCATTACTGCCAGGGCATGAATGGCACGCTTTGTGTTCATATCCTGTTTCCTCGCCCACACGTCCATTATAGGGTCATAACAGTAGAGCCAGGACACATACTCTCCATTGTGCACTCCTCCTGCAACAGATACACATAAAAATATCTATTTATTACTGTGTTCAAGTTTATACTGAGGGAAGACACTTAGCGGCCTTTGTGAAACACTCTGTAGGTTTAACCCGACACACGCAAAGATAATCTGATCATAACGATGCATTGATTAGATGCTTGATTGAAATATATTGAAAAATTGTCTTTAACATAAAAATGGTATCCAGGCACATGTGCTTACCGAGATGATGCTAGTTAGTTATTGTTGTTTTTTGTTGGTAATACTGTAGATGGTAGTGCGTCACAGCTAATGGCGCCTTCACCAACCGGCCCTATTCAAACGCTCAAGGTTGGTGCTTTTGTTCCCTTCTTTTAGTTTCATATTGCAATAACTGGCTTGGTGCAGAATACAGAACAATAGTCATAAAATGCTCTGATGATTCAGTGATAGTCAGCGTTTGGAAGAGGAGGATTTTGGTTTATGACAATGTGCGTTGGTGTGATGAGTACTTGATGGATTTAAATGTCACTTAAACATAATATATCCTTATAGATCCCAGACGAAGTATACGTGTTGTATTGAATGTATATCGAGCTGGCTTTAAAACATTTGTGTTGCTGCATTTCATGGCACCTTCAACATTCAAGTTCTTTGCCTGATTATGAATCAAAAAGCAGAATTTACTGCTCATTATGGAGCAAAATTACACCTCTTAATGTTAGATTATCATGTATTAAGTTCATTAAAAATGCTAATGCTGTGTAAGTAGCACATTTATGTTGCACAGGGTCATGGGGAAGGATTATTTAGCTACTTAATATAATCTTGGGTAATTTGATCAACGACAATGCATTATATTTTATAAACAGAATACAACCTAATCTTAGAACTATATGTTTTAAACAAATGTGATCGTGTAAAAGTACCGTATTTACTGTACATCTCAACTGTAAATGAATTGTTGTCTGATTTGTATTACTAAAAAGTTAAACTACATATACTCAAGTACTGTAAATTAGGTATTTTTACTTTACTTGAGTATTCCCCTTTAATGCAAATTGATACTTTTACTCTACTGTTCTGCAAATCTGGACTCCTTCTTGTTCAGTGAATTCATCAGAAAGACCCACGGATAAACTGTATGCAAGTGTAATTATGTTTAAAAAGCCTCTTTGATTAGCTCAAAAATGAACCATGTGGCCTGTTGTGCCAATCTGCTTATTATAAAGAGCAGAGGGCTAATAGATTATTTGCAGAGGTAGAGGTTTTTTTCTTGTCAAAAGAAGACAGGATAATAAGAGTGTCTCTCCTGACCTGATATGTAGATCTTGCCGTTGTGCACGGCCCCTGCATGGGCGGCCAGCGGCTGCGGCAGAGGCGACAGGTAGGTCCACTCGTTGGTCTCCAGGTTGTAGGACTCAACGCTGGAGAGGTAGCCGCTTTCGTTCCTACCACCAACCACGTACAGGTGTTTCTCCATGCGGCAGGCAAAGAAACTGGCTCTCCTGAGGAAGAAAGTGTCAACCAGACATCATCACTACACCAGCAACAACAAGTTTTACTGTCCACAGTTTTATCATGGAGTCGAAATCATCTTACATATTAAACTTATCGAGACTGGGCTAGTAGCATGCTTACCGGCTAAGAGGACTTATCTTTACCCAAGAATTATGACTTTTTCAAAAAATATTTCAGGTAGTATGACTTTATAAATTCTATATGAGAAATAGAAAAAATGTATAATGTTTTTGTGGAAATTGTTAAAAAATCTAATCTAAAAATGTCTTAACGTGTGAAGTCAAATAATACATCATCACATTTACTGTACCTGTATTGGATTATAGCAACTATACTATAAATAACATTTCTGTATTCAACCAAACTTACCTCTCCTGCATCGGAGGTAACTGTATCCAACTGTTGAATCTGGGATCATAGCGGCTGACAAAGTGAGTGCTGTGCTTTCCTGTAAAGACAGACAGAAATCAAGATCAGTGACACAGATTATTACAAAATGACTTATTGGGGTGAGCTCAGTTCTAATTGGTTTACTTTTTCCCAAATTCTTTGTTTTACACAGCACCAATGAAATGCACAAGTGTGACATAGCAAGTCTCCATCTAATATAAACACATTATCTGAAAGTCACCACCCACACACAGTCATTTTCAGTGTTAGCAGGTGCTGCTTTTCACCGCCAACAAGTGATGACTGAAGTCCTGTAATTGTTGTAAGTGAAATGTTTTTTAAAACATCTTTAATTATTTGTGATGATGTGTGTTGATATTGTGTTGGTTTTCCCTCGCAGAGCTTAATGAACAGAGATACATAAACACAAATAAATTGAATGTTGTTTGGGGTTGTTTTGAAACCAAAAACAAAAGGACAGTATCAGATTTGTCGGTCATTTACAGTCTTTTCTTTTTAAATATGGTAATGTGTTACTGTACCACCCCTTCACAAAAAGTACTTTTAACACTTACACATTGCAAATATATGTAACTGTTAATAACAGTAATTTTTCGATGCCAATTATTGACAAGTGTTGAGTGGAGTGTTGTTTGTCCACTCAGAGCTGAACTGGCTCTAGGATGAGTGTGGAAACGTTACATCAACTCTGATGAGATTGAACTTGCATGAACTCTGGCTCAGAGTGCTCTCTTAATGAAGTAAACACTGACAAATGTCTTGAGTGAAATCACTGGAAAGCATGACGTTCAGTCCGTGGTGTGAGCGTACCGTTGGGGTTCCACTGGTCCTCTCCGCCCAGCAGCAGGATGAAGTTCTCCACCTCCACCACGCAGTGATGGGCGCTGTTGTAAGGCATTACTAAAGGAGACACAGAAATCAAAAGGTATAAATCATTAGAACATGTGAATACAAGGCAGTATTTATATGATCTCTCATAAATGTACATAAATAAAGATGACATTGTATCTTCAAGTAAGAATAATTCCCCAAAATGAAAAGCAGCTTGTAAACCAGGCTGTTAAGGCCACACTTATCGGAGCACTGGTGCTGAAATAAAGTCAGATAAACATACGCGATAAATCAATTATTAATTTAAATTAAATAAGTACTTCAAATTCAACCTTTGAATTCCACAGCTTTATACTATTGGACTATTACAGGGTTATCCCTCAAACACAATAAGTGGTGGTTAAAGAGCTTATAAAAAAAACGATCTCAACCAACAAAAAAAAAGAACTACTCTTTTCCCTCAGAATTGTATTAGGCCACTGTTTAATGTGTGGTTTAGAAGAAGTTCTTATTTAACCTTCACCTGCCATCAATTAAATGTATAAAGATTATTTTAACAATGAATCCTACTCTTAAACAAATTAACTCAAAAACGCCTGTGTCTCAAATGCACCAGGCCCCAATATACTGTAGGTCTGTACACAATACAATTACCGTAGTTCTTAAGATTAGATTATCCATCTTAAAACTATAAAATATAAATATAAAAAATGTGTTCCTTATGCAAACACTATATTTATATGGACAACAGTCCAAGGGACACAGCCCAGTCTATTTCACAATCCTCAGTTTGAGTCGATGTTATAGGATGTATTTCCCCTTCTCATTGCTTTTCGCCTGCTTCCATTCATCCATCTACAGGAAGTAATTTCTTGTGGGGAATCAAGCCAGTTGACTATTAAACTGGAACTAATGAAAGTACGAGGCAGGGCAAACAGTCTACTGTTTTTTCCGATAATATCTACCTACTTACTCACCTACCATCTACCTACCTACTTCGTATCTACCTTAATATCTGATAAGGCCAATAAACGTCTGTTGTCACCCTCCAGTAAATACTACATGTACTAGGACTGAATATCACAGTGCAATAGTTTTCCCTTTTTCTTCATCTTACATTAAATATCCCACAGCAGCTATTTGTCTCGTTATATATTGAGTATGTCTACCAAATATGATCTTGAATGTATCATACTTATATAAGTTAGCGGCTACAAGCCCACCGCTGCAACAGGACCCCTCTCTGAGGATTTTCCCTTGTGTATGTTTTGTACTTCCCTTCTCTCCTCCATCTTCTTTTTACTGAAGTGACCCCATTGAGATGTAGAGAAATGGTCTTAGGTGACAGTCATAATGAACATGATCGTGTTCACTCAATAAATCTCAGGCCCGGTGCTTTTTGAGCACAAATCAGTGAAATGTTAAAGCCCACCTGTCTGTCTCCATCAGTCATTTCCACTGTCACCTCCCCACCGCCTGATGGATCACAGTTGCTGCAAAATTAGACAGCCTTGAATCTCATTTCTTTCCAATTGGCCTCTCCCTGCAATCTCACTCTGGCTGGCTGACATGTGCCGGTCCTCTGTGGGCGGGGGGGTCTCAGATAGGAACTAATACTACATACACTAAACACAGCTTTATCTTGAAACGAGGGGATTAGGTTGCCTGCCTCCAGTGCACCTCAAAGACGAGTGCCATATGACTGCCAAATTCCCTTACATGCTATTTACATTATCATTCAGTCAGCAGTATATAGGACACGGATGGGCGGCTTTTTATTTGATGTCTAGCGACTTGTACTCGTACTAAAAATCATCTTGTACCCGTGTGAAAAGAAGATTATTGCTTTACAGTATGTCACAGGCTGCAGTATGAGGCGTGCTGCGGGAATATTTGCCTCTACAGGTGCCACACACACACACACACACACACACACACACACACACACACACACACACACACACACACACACACACACACACACACACACACCACAACAACACACCACACACACACACAACCGCGAAGAAGAGACACACACACACACACACACACACACACACACACACACACACACAGAGGTGAACAGCGGGATAGGACATCATCATTTAGACCTCTACTCAAGTCTTGTACAGTGAAAAGAATAGAACATATCTGTTATTTTTCCTCCTACAATGTGTATTATTGTACTGATCACCTGAGAAAAAGTATGAAATAATCTAACTATAGGTCCCCTCTGCCCTTACATTCCCCCCCCCCCAGGTGTGAACAGCCATAGGAGGACAGGATGAGCACGTCCTCTGTGAGATGGATGCCATCACTCCATTCTACAGTGAGCTGCAGGGCTCACTAGAGGGAGTCAGAAACCTCTGCATAGAGGCACAGTCGGGGTTGGTTGAGTGACTCCACAGCTAATGCACCACTGCTGCTCCAGCTCTGACGTGCCTTTAACACCATTACAATTGCATCCCACTGAGCTCAATTCCTTTGTTCTAGCCCATGCTGCGTAGATGAGGTCCATTTGCAAGTGGGGGGGGTTTTAATATCAGGTTGGTTTTAAAAGAAGAGGAAGAAGAAGAAGAGAATAGTCCAGCATTGTGTGTGAGCCTGTGCCTGCCTTTGTCTTGTGTTCGTCCACGCTGCTGTGGGTACACTAGATGGCAAACTTTACACTGGAATCAGCGAGCAGGAGATATATATGACACACACTAGAGAGGGATCAGATTCTTCCCTAAATTGTGTTGATGAATGTCTTAATCAAGGGCTGTCCCTCTCAGGTTTCGCCTCATTGAAAGTTATGATTGAATGTTAATAATCTTCTATTCCACATCCATTGTGTGGAGGCTACATAAGATGCTCACTGATGTGTTAAGGGGATGATTTTGCAGTTTTGTCCTTCCACTTGGCCACGGACCATTTGAGTGTTAACTTTTTAGTTTAGAGTGATGGAAATCCCTACTGACCTTTTGCTTGGTGCAGTCTATACCCAGGAGTGTGAGTTAAATGAGAAAATGACAATATAAACACCAGAGAGCTGCAGGCTGTTTTTGTGTATGCACGGCTCCTTTTAGCAAAAATGCACCCAGACAGATGTGGCCAAATATAGATTAAAATAGCATATTACTGCCAGAATATTTTATAATAAGAGCAGAGGAAGAAACCATAGCCAAGATTGTTCTTTGAATTCAAGACAAGACAGAAGCAATAAACCAGATTCATTGAAAATGCGTGCCATAATGTGAGGATATAAACCGCACAGCACCGAGCTGACAGAAAACAGACCTATGGCTAATGTGTACGAATGAAGAGACACGACTAGATATGGCTACAACCAAAACAAACGGACAAAAACTCAATATATCCGGCAATGATGATGCAAAGGACAAATATGGTTTCCCATTAGCTCGTGTTTGACCTTTGCAATATGACAACAATATAGTGGTGAGCCATAAAAGGTCAGGGAAGACAGGGAGAATAAAGTGCATAGTACACTCTACAGAGGTGAGTGTTGCAGGAAGTCGTCACATACGTTCTCTAGAGATGGTATTTTTTTTTTTAAATAGAATACATTCTTTGGTGATATTATGAGAACTTGCATTCAATATGATATCATGAAATCAATATCACAAACTGTACCCCTGGTATTCATTTCTAAAGGTTATAGGAGATGTCTTTTATAATTCATTAATAAACGTTATATATTTGCTTTTGGATTTGAACTCACCTTATTTAAACCTATATAAATAGGGATTTCAGGTCAACAGGCTGCGTTTAAGTATAGGGTAATTTAATCTCACGTATTGATCAATTTGAGTGTATTGTTAAGATTTAGAGGAAAGATGTCATTCAATATTGTTCTCTCTCTCTCTCTGCTACATTAGATTATTAGATGCAAGTAAATCTCATCATGCATCCTGCCACCATATTTCACAAAAAAAAAGGGAAACCGGGCATGAAGCTCTCCACAGTGAAGTCACGCTCTGATTAAAAACGTATATTAAAAGTGATAGGGATACATTATTACCTAAAGGATTTAGGGAACTCCTTCCCCTCATTTTCCATGGAAATTAACCTGTGTTAAAGTCATCCATAGGAACAACTTTTTCTCATCATAAAAGCCACTAACACAAGATGCCTCGGGTGAAAAAAAAAGAAAGAAGGCAGCAGAGCCTTTTGCTACTCACTTGTGAGGATCTTCCATGTCTTTTTTTCGTCGTCATAGAACTGGACCAAATTGCTGGGGAGACGATCAGGTCCAGGAGGCAAACCACCCACCAGTAACAGCATCCTCTTATTGGAACGGATTCTGTAAAGTCAAGAGTGTGGGTGTTAGGAAACAGAACAAAACAGGTATCAAGCCTTGGGATCAAACCTCCAGAAGGCCAAAATAAGCTCAAGGTGAACCTGGAAACCTTTCATTTCTTAATTTACATAATAAGATTGATAGTATTAGCAGCAGTTGCCCAGCGTGTTTTAATCTATCCCTCTGAATATGCTCCATGTAAGAATGAGATCATCAACAAATTAATTAAAATATAAATGTATGCATTCTATTAATACCTGTTCCTTGTCTGGGTAGAGACACTGGACTTGAAGCTACACATCAGGCCATATGTGGCCATGTTATTATAATTAACAAAAAATTGCTCAACAGCGTACTTATCATTTTGATGTGTTATTGAATGGTTATTGTACTCTAAAGATATCTTTTCAATTAGCTGTGAAGCGAGGACGATCCTGCAGGGTGCCATGCTGGAGGCTACAAGCACAATTGAGTACATAAACCTGGCTATACAATGTCTCCATTTCATTGGCTGCAGTGATTCATGTGACATCATTGAACCAGTGGTGAGATATTCCCTGTTGTTTGTATATGATACATAACGCAAAAGCAGCACACTTTACTGTACATTAATGACCGTTATCTGGCTCCTAATGGATATGAACACAAAGCTATCAATTAATCACAATATGCAGTAAAAAGATTAAGAGCAACTGACTCAGGTTCACCTTTTTCATATTTTACTTTTTTATGCTTGGGAAAATAACCGTCGTCTCGGTACATTCTCTCTGCTACTGGCCGACTCGGAAGTGTTTTGGGGTTATTCATATGCAAATGAGCCCCTGGACATAGATAATGGTGATTAATTGAGAGGAGAGAAACAGTGGCATGTGAAACTAATTATGAGGATTGCCGATTCTTTGCTCATTCAGGTCCATATGTGGGAAAATATATGTTATTGGGCTAAAGTATAAATAGATACATGTGAAATTATTGTATTTTGACATTCTTTGTGCAACATTATTTTTTTGCTGATTATTTGCTCTCTTAATATGTATAGGTATGCAGTAAAGAAGAAATTGGCCTCACAACTTTTTTAGCTTTGGCTGTACAGTTCTGTAAACAAAACCTGACAACAGCACCATCAATCAATCATCTTACTGACACCGCCTGCCTACTTACAGCTCCTCAAAGTGCTGATCAGGAGAAACATGGACAATAATGTGAGCGAGAAATGTTTATCTAACCTGAGAATAAGGCGAATTGCAAAGTGTCCCTGATTTTATCAATCCTCAAATAATACATACTCTAATATAATGAATTCCCTCTGACTGTATTTTTCATTGTTGTTTAATGTATCCTTGATAGCTGTGGTAGTCTTCCATGATTCCATGATTGTTACGTAATTACCATGTAATCCTGGTAACAATTAAATTATAGCATTTCAAATCGTATTCATGAGAGTTGCTACACTTCAAATGCATAACCTTTATCTAGTTTTCGGCATCTTGTCTACACTGATTAGAAAGCAATTACACAGATGTGTGAGGAAATAAAGAGCTGTTTTTTCTTCACTGAATCGTAAGGTAACCTTGTAGATATGCATACAGTGTAGTATAGAGTCAATCAACCAGCAGTCTTTTACAAGAATAGCCACACATTCATCATCACTCTGGCCTCAGACCTCACATCTCAGACTGACCACCTACATGGTCCAGACTTCAGGCTGCAGACCAGACGGCACTGTGTTCACATTTAACAAGTGGGAGTCATTTCATCACCTTCCATCTACTTTCAAAGAGCTCATTGCTTTGTGTTTGTGTCTGCGTTTTCTTTTCTATCTTTGTCATCCTCACCTGCTTGACGTGGTCTGCCTGCAGTGCTGTCTGAAGGGCATCAGGTGGTAGTTCATGGCATCCAGGAGAAGCTTTTGGCACACAGGGTCAGTCCTCATAAAGTCAACAGACTGCACCCTCTCCACCAGCTCTGGAGCAGGTATGAGGGCGAAGCGCAGCCTCTTCATAAGGTCCGGCGCATAGTGCATGCGAGTCTCCCGGTCATGCTCCAGCCAGAGGACTGACATCTGGAAAAGAGCCAGCTCTGACTCCACAGGGGGTGGCAGAGCGTCTAGCATGGCGCACATCTCCTCAAAGTTCAGCAGCAGAACATCCTCCACCAGGTACTTGTTGGCCAATTTCTTGGTCTCATCCAGTCCATGGAGTGCGGCAATCTTGCAGATCTGCTTGTAGTTCTGCACAGAGATCTGGTCGTTGAGGAACTGCACACAGAGCTTGGTAATCTGGGGGATATTGAGGATCTTGCTGACTGACAGCACCTCTTCCACCGTGTCCAGGGAAAGAGTCACGTTGGCAGTGTACAGGTACTCCAGCACTAATCGTAGTCCAATGGAGGAGCAGCCCTGGAGTACCAGGTTATTGATGGGCCTGGCACTGGGGGTCACCCTCTTGTCGTCAGGAGAGGATGAAGGGGTCCCACTGCTGCCTTGGTCCACTTTGCTCCCCTCATTGTTGATGATATTGTGGGAAGAGAAGAGGGATCTGAAATACTGGGAGCAGGATGCCAGCACAGCTTTGTGGCAGTGAAACTGCTGTCCCTGGGCCGTGAGAGTCACATCACAGAAAAGCTGTTTTCTCCATAAGAGGTTGAGCCCGTGCAGCAGGGTGTCACTGTGTGTTGGGTCAAAGGTGGATGTTCTATCACCCGATCTGGACATGACTTCCTGACTGTGAACGCCACCTAGGCAACAAATAAACCATGCAAGCCATTTACCTCAGGTCATGTATTTTTTTAGCACAACACACAGCAGCCTATAGATGATATCAGTCAGCTATTACAACAGAAAGCCGTTTCCCGAGTAAGTTATAGCACAGATCTCCCGTGCATCCAGCGGGGAAGAGATATCATGCCATGCCAGCCGGCGAGAATCTACATCAATACGGCTTTCAACTTTGAGCTCTGGTCGTAAAGCAACAAACAAAAACGCAGTAGTTCCCACAGCGTCCCACTCTTTTTCATTCTTAACTCAAGATGATTTAAAAACGGGGCTGGTGTCTGAAGGGCGCTGTCAAAACAAACCGAAGATACGGAGATGCTGCGGCGCTTCCCCCTCGGTAACGCGGCTGAAGTTGTAGGATAAGGAAAAAGAGACACGGTGGACGGATAACATGCAGCATTCAGCTAACACTTATCCCTTCTCCTATCTTGCTGCACAACCCCACAATGAGGACATTACAGTTCGCACAGATTTTCAAGGAGTCATACAAAAGCAATTAGTTTGTCTCCGAACCGTCAGCAACACTACGGGTGCGTTTCGCGTTTAGCCTACATGAGTAAAGCGGACGTGAGTAGCGAAAAAATATTCACTGAAATACAGTTTTCGGCAAAGTTAAACGTAATATACATATCGGTTGTTTTCTAGACAGTATAAAAAGCAATTACTACATGCGTAATGTGTGTAAACTTAACACAAGCGTGCTGTAACGTTGTAGCCAGATTCACTAAAAGCGCCTGTCACAACTAAATGATGTGAGCAGCTCGCCTGAGAAGCAGCCAAACTTACCTGACTTCAGCTCTTGACAAAAAAGAAAGTAAGCTTCAGGTTCCCAATATTCCTCACTTGGATATTTCCTTTGTTCTCCTTTTAAAGAAATGTCCTTTCCTTTAAAGTCTATGGTCGGTGGTGTCTCAAAATAACCATTGATTCCAACTCATAAAGTCACTATTTCAGGTTATTTGTTGACGTTGATCATTTGTTCTTCTGAATTAACAAGAAGTGTGTGAGTGTGTGAGAGGGAGCTGTGCTTTCTGCAAGAGAAGAAGAAGAAGAAATATACGTGTGACAAATTATGCTACCAAGAAACAACACATCATTATCCTTGGGCCTGGGGCTCAGTGAGTCGTAACGAGAGTAATAGGAAATCCACGGTTGGGGAGAGAAACGGTCGTGCATGGCCGGTGGAGAGAGACCATGCAGGGGTATGGATGCTGGAGAGACTCGCAAAATTATGGCTCAAGGCTATTGTAAAAACTGTCGAGCGTAAATGACTGCGATTTCAAACATCTATGGAAGAAAGAAAAGAGAAAGGGGGAGAAAAACCGAGTCTTTCCCTCGCTGTTATAGAGAGAACCGTCAAGTTTTAGTGCGCATTGCTAATTAGTCAATTTCTCTCTGCCTTCACAGCCCGACGACTTTGCTGCTGAGCTGAAACTGCTAATTTCTGGGACCAGCCTTTTTTTGGCTGTGAACTGGATGGATGAATGGCTTGTCTCGCACAAATGACAAAAAGCCCCTGCCTTAATCTCCATCGCCAAAATAACCCCTCATCTCATTCTGCTCCTGCTAGTCCTTCAAATAAAGAAGGTGTTCTACACAAACTCAAGTTTTGAATCTGCATCATAAATACATGATGCACTATAATGTGCACACATTGTTTATAATGTGGCATTAAAGCATCCCCCTTTTTTATATATGTGACAAAGGCACCATGCCCCACACACACTGTGAAACACAACAAGTGCTGTAAAGTTATAAAACCCTAACAAAACATACAGTGTTTTTCTTACATATATATTATCTTGTCTGATCAGTGCTCTGTTTCACAACCTGGGGTCGAGCTGCAGGCCTGATAACACAAAGGGTTGAAACCTAATACAACATCCATCAGTGCACAGTAGTGTGTTGAATATCTATATTCCATATGCCTACTAACACTTTCAGCTACAAGACCAACCTTTATCTATCAAAACAAGTACATGGAAATAATTCAAATAACTTGTTGTCTTGCGTGACTGTCATAACAATTCATGCAATTCATAGCACAAAAAATAACTTTCAGTCCCGTTTTATAAATGTAGTTACTGTCATAATACTTAGTCAACCTTAATTCATAGTTCTCTCTTTAGTGTTCAGATGATGTGTGTGTGTGTGTGTGTGTGTGTGTGTGTGTGTGTGTGTGTGTGTGTGTGTGTGTGTGTGTGTGTGTGTGTGTGTGTGTGTGTGTGTGTGTGGGGGAGCTAGAATCTTACTTAAGAGTGTGTCAATCCTATGACCCCATACATGAATAATGAGGAAATCCTAATCATTAGTGGGTTGCAGGTTCAAAATAAACAAACAAAATGTGGTCACAATCCGATGAAAAACAGTTTGAAAGGACTTATTAGGACAGAATAAACTGTCAGTTAAATAAAGAGCTCAATTAAAGTAAAGAAACTTACATACAGGACTCCCGTGGGACCAGAAGTGACAGATACCTCACAAGTTATGAAATGACAGATAGGGATAAATGGGTTTGTTCATGTACTATGAAATAGAGCAACACCAAGCTACCGTCAAGCTATAACAGGCCACATATAGGTAGCATTTATTATAGAATATTGTTTGATGTTTGAGTATTTGACAAGCAGGCAGCCTGCATATCCCTCACTTGTAGAGGTACTGAGAACATTTATTCTACATGAACTCTGTGAGATGACTGATTAGATTGTGCAATGCATCTGAAATGATAATCCTCACTGAAGGAAACATAGAATTCTCTTTTATTAATTAGTGGTTTGTAGAAGGCAGTTTGTGTTGTTGTTTACGACTATGATGGCTTTTGCCTCCTTTTCAGAGTAGCTGCAGTGCATTACTTCACTGTATTTCACTTCGGAGTCACATACTGTTATCTTTACCATAGCACTCAGTTACTACATTACCCAAGTCTCGAGCGGGCGATTCTAACGCAATAAAATGACCATTTCCAACTCTTTCAGCTCTTTGTAGCAACTCAGTCTCCTGAGGCCCCTGGTCTTCAGATTGCAGGGCGTGTATGGTTTTAAGTTGTTGCAGTGTGCAGAGAGAGGAGGGGGGGGGGGGTCATCAGATAAGAGAAGAATTTCTAGACTAATTAAACCCTTTGAGACAAAGAATCACACCACAGTGATTTACAACTCTCTGTACCAGTTAACCCGACTCATATTTATCTGTCATATTACTCAGATACCATATCTACCTCTATGGGTAAAGAAACCTGAACATGTTTTTGTTCTTCCCATTATAGAAATACAAGAGGGGTATACATTAGAGTGAATAGCAACAGTTAAAGGACATTTGGACACTGTAATTCACTCATAAGCACCTTATTTTATGCTTAACTACTACACAAATTCCTGTGTAATACATTACGGTACGATTTCTGAATGTTTGAAAACATAAATGTATTATAAAAACAATACAAACTGTAGATGTTCTTATAGCCTTGAATATATGATTAAAGAGTGATCATCTCATCTAATCAGTGCAATGAAAAGAAAAGAAGAAGCTTCAAAGTTGTGAATAGCAAAGTCTACCAGGCATAATTCCTTTTGCTGGCTGCTGCAGAGGGGTATGCTAAGATAGAAAGTATTATTTTCCTAAATGGAAGGTGTCAGATGGTCACGGAAATGTGATCGGCTGTTCAAGATCACTGCTTCCCATCTGCAATTTGTGACGTGTGAAAGATTCAGCCCAAATGTGCTCACCAAGCGTAAATCCTCAGCACTTTCTCTTATCGTGGAAAAGCAAGATAACCAGCTGTTTACAGATCAGAGAACATATCATATTAATATCATGGAGAGGGTGATATCATCTTGTTTGTAAAATATTTTGTTAACTAAGTGTGGTGTGGTATGGCATCCTATAAAGTGAAAGTTGTAATTTATGTGTTATCAAAAGGATGATTCCTGATAAAAAAAAAAAAAACATTAAAGGAGGTAAATAGAAAATGCTGCAGCCAGCCTTTTTTAGAAAGACTGGTGAGACTTAATTAATGAAAACTGCTGGTACAAATACTGAATTATAAAGCTTTGTATATGTACATTCAAATTAAAAGACACCCAGCCTGAATACATATATATTTCTAAACACAAGCAGGGTTCCTTTAATTCCACATACATCTCCCTTTAACTCACAGTATATGATCTTAAAGCTGTTTTATATTCATTTGATATGAATGCTTTAGATGTGGAAACAATTACTAAACAAAATGTGAAGGGTTTTAAATAGGAGTTCCTGTTTCAGAGTTCCAGTAACATGAAACTTAAACTGTCTGGGTCAGGGTTGTACCTGTTTGTCATCTACTGAGAGCAGCTTCGACACAAAAGGAACAAATGGTTTCACCTGAAGCATTAGTTTAATCTATAGAGGTGAGGTGAAAGCGAACCGGTCAGTTAAAGTGTAGCATTTCCATCATGAGCCTTAGTTCATTGTGATCAATTTGGAAAAGTGAACAGATCAATGTTTAGTTGATTGAAATGTTTTACTTTTTTTGTATACTGGGACTGATTAGCGTGTACTTGTCATCTCAGATCAAAGTTAGTAGGAGATGATTCATAAAGCGTCCGCAGTGTAATAAATTGGAAGCACTTATTTTTGCCATTCAGGGAGCATGGGAGGCCTGCTGTTTTAAACCCCTAGATCCCCACACATGGCGTAGCCACCACAGACACGGCTCACAGAGTCAGCCGGCAGCCGGGAGGTGAGCAGAAAGGAACAGGCGGTGTCCCCTTCAGAGTGAGCACAGGAGTGTGTTTGTGTGTACAGTATGTGTTTGTGTGGCATTTCTCAAATGACAAACGGATACCAGTTGTGCAGTTCAGGGTGGAGGAGACTCACCTGAGGGAGAGTCTGGGCTGCTGGGACCAGGGCTGTAGTGGCGACCCAGAAATGTGTGTGGGGGGGGCAGCGGGAGGCCACTGTGTTGTGGAGGAGGTTTTAGGGGCTGGTGGTAGAGGGGGCTGCTGTTGCACAGTATCCCCAGCGTGATGCATCTACCTTCAGGGTGGCAGCAGGCGTGGAGTGGGGTGCGATGGAGCGAGCACGGGCTCAGTGGCGCGGTCACCTAGGGACGCTGAAGCCGCTGTAGCAGGACTGATAGTTATTCCTTGGGAGAATTGCAAGATGAGCCCCATTGTATTAGCAACCCCCATTCTACTGAAACGGTATCAATGTTCTCAAGCCTTTAAAGAAAGAAGTTGGGGTGCACAAATATCTGGTACTTACCTGAGAAGCGGCAAGCTTTAAAGTTGAAATATAATGCTGAAGTCAAATCTCTCTTTAATAAATAACATGTACAATCGTAAAAAATGTTTCTTTAATTAAGCATATTATTCTAAACTGAATGTCTGGCTGGATTGTTGTTGTCAAAGACAAACTTCAGTGAATTCCTTTGGCAACAGCAAGCCAGCAAATTATTCCATACTGATTTAAAAATGCTCAGACATTAAGCTTTTTCATTTCCAAGCCATACTTTTAGTTGTGACTGTTGGAGTTGTATGTTTAGAAATTCTCTGTGTCTAATATGGTCAGCACTCCCAATTATTCACTCCACTGACAAGTGAAACAAATGGGACCAACCAGTGCATTCTGTATTATCTACACCCCTTGGATTCTCTGACAATAATTAATACAATGGCAAGCTGCTGTTACCAGCCCCGACGACATGAGCTCTACTCTACAACATAAGCTCTCCCTTTCCAAGAGCCCTTGAGAGGAAATTACATCCAGCGCTGAGGTCACATACGTCGTGGCGACCGGCAGCTGGGTCATATCATACTGCTGTCTGTGAGCCTAGATCAGATAAAGATCCTATTGTAGGGTGCTGTTAACATCGCCAGGTTATTACTCACATCATTACACCATGAATGTAAGGTGCATGGAATATGTCAAGAATAATGTGAATGTAGCCCTGACCGTAGAGATATACAGAGCCTTTAAAAGCAAAGACTGTCCCTTATATATATATATATATATATCAGGGAAGTTCATTATTTTGTGATTTTACTGAAGCATTACTGCTGACCACCTCGCTGCTGTGGACACACACCATTATGTAGCGTTACTTCATTTGCTCATAATACATATTAACAGTATAACATCACCAACATATCATAGAAACCGCATATTGTCTTTGCAAGCAGTGTTGGGTATGTTAGATGTATATATGGCAAAATAAACTCTTATGACAATATTAAATAAATACAGACAATTGTTTTAATCAACTGATCCACATGTCCTATTAGACTGTCCACGACACTATAAACAAATAAACTAAACTAAACATGTCCTATTAGAGAGTCGTCATGTAATAATAAGAACCCCTTTTATTTTAGCCTACGAGGATATTAACAGGTTTTTTTTTTAATTATAGAGGAGCACATTCTCCTAACATCCATTAAAGGAATGCCATGCTAATTTTAAATCCTCGCAGCAGGCATTGGCATCAACAGAAGAAAAGTGGATGAGTTTCTCTTTAACAGCTGTAATTTGTGTTTTCCAATCACCATGCTGATTTCTGCTCATTATACTCCGGTTTCACACCGGTAAGTGAGCAAAGTTTGGATTGATTGACTCTAATTAACTAAAAAATGTTCCAAGCCATGGATTTATTATCATGCTAGCTAGCCACAAATGTCAGAGACTTTCACAAATTATTATCCTGTTAAGATAAATATCTTTGAAATCAAATGAGTGTGGCAACACAAGGAACATGTATTGTTAAACTGATGAATTTGCTTGGCATGTTTTCGTCGGAGTTCCACATTAAAGACTCACCTGGGCAAACACACTGTTCCAGTGTATTGTTAGGCACTACAGTATGACTGAATGACAGATGCTGTAGTTACTAAAACTTTAAAAGGAACACACTGCCTAATACTGTACTAATAATGGACTGTAGAAATACCGATGGGAATAAATAGAAGATGATGTTTTCAATTATTTTGTCAAAACAAAATGCTCTTCATAAGATGAAAGATATTAAGAGCTATTATGGGAAACAGTGCCTGGCTGCCTGGTCTACTCTTTGTTAACAGAAGACCTATTTCCTCTTGTGGGCTCCAAAACTTGGCAGCATCTCCCTCATTGATATTTTAGACAGAGTAGCACCTCTCTCACTCACATTCTTTTCTTGACTTCATCGGGTCCATGGCTCAACTTTGCACTTCCTCATGAACAAAGACAGGATGGCTTGAGTGGACACCTCCATCTTTTTCCTGATTTCAGAAATATCTCAAAACCACATTTTGGTTAGCTTGAGGAGACAGGATGTTGCTCTGATTCACTTGGCTTCACGTCAGCGATCAGAAGTAATCGCTGGAGTGAATCCAAACGAAACGGGCCCATCGTCTGCATGGTGGCGCCAGGCTGAAATTGAGAATCGTGCTGCCTGTAAATCAGATTTACCCAACATGTCTCTTGCAGAATCTGCCTTTATACGACAACTCTTCTAAACCAGCTTAGATGTATCACAGAACACAACAACACAGCGAGGCTAGTGCTGTATATCATCATACTGGGCAAAAAGCTTATAACATAAAAGGCTGTCAAGTAGTCCTGTCATTATTTCCCCAATCCACCCTTTTTAGAGGAGCAGCACTTTGAGCCACGCCTGCAGATACATTTGATGACATCCAGTTGTGGCTCACTTTCATTCATTCAGGGGATTGATTAGATGCAAAGAGAAGACATAAATGTGGTGGGGGGGACCTTCATTTGAGATATATCGCATAGTCTGTAAGAAGAATTAGACAGACTGAACATTTTTCTCTTCAAGGTGCTTTTGGAGATATAGTGGCACCATGCGAGCAGTCAATATGAGATTCTGCATTAATGCCATTAAACAGGCTGATATATATATGATATAGTATGTTTCAATTCAAACAGAATAAACATGTAATACAACTTTGCCCATAAAAGAGACTACATGTATAAAATAATCAACACTTGTATAGAAATGTATTTCTAATGTTTTAGTTGAATGAATAATAATAACCTCCTACTTAAGATTAAATGCAATGGCAATGTTAAGACACTAGTCTGGACCGCGTTGCAGTCAATGATGTCTTTCTAAGGTTGTTGTGTTCACACTGCCCCCTTCTGTCCCCACGAGTAGGAGAGGCATCGAGCATATCAACACAACAACAGCATCTCTATCAACCATACTCAGACAGAACGAGAGGGCAAACCCATTTTTAGGAGCAGTCTAAAAGCATCGACCTTGAGAGGATCACCAGCATGTGCACCCTTTCAAAAACCCTATGAACATTATTATCTACTATCTATTCTCCACTATTCTTTTTTTCTTTTCTTGTTATTCTAAAATATTTAATATGAGTCAGGAAATTGTTTTTTATCCAGGAACATTTCCACTTTAACTTTGAAAGTCTACGTGGAACAGGCCCTGGTGTTGTGTATCATTAGTATGACACTTGATGAAACAGGAATCTATTTTCTACGAGTATAAATGTGATTGAGTTAAGATTCCAAATTGAAAACAGTGTTTCCCCAGGGTTCTTTAGAAAGCCGGTGGATAGTGCGCACACAACCTCCTTTTCTGCACACTATTTACCCCTGGATTGCTTCAGGCTAATGTCTCAATAATTTTCACTCCTTTCTCAGGTCCTTCCCACAAAGGACTTAACTAATGATCCATGGACAAAATGAAGCATTTAAATTTATTCATTAATCATTCATCTCCAGCTCATTGAAAATGCTAAACTTCCACAAAATTAAGATTGAATATTGAAAAGTGATTGAGGGAGACAGCTCTCCGAGAGTGAGGAGAGTGGAGGGGGCTGCAGCGAGCGCTAACAAAAAAAAGGGTCTTTTAGGAGACAGTGGTCCTCACATGGACATGGTCAAGGTGGCCAAGGTGTACTAAGTGCTAGTTAAGGTCACAGGGTTTCACTAGTTGTAATTAGATCTTGGAATCTGGAGAAGCGTAGAATTTCTGTCAACACTGCCTGTAATTATTCTCTTTTCCAATTAATGGTGACATAGATTAATTATCTGATGAGGCAAAGCCAATTGCAATCATTCACCCAGCTAAAATTAGATCAGTCCTGACAGCAGCATGAAAGTCACCTGTTTCATTGTTATGGATTCGCTGCAAGTAAAAAGGGGGGAATAGTGAAGCGTGCTAGGGTAAGTAAGTTGTCTGGTACAGGTGAATGTCCAATTACACTGCTGTTTGAGCTGAAGGCATCTACTCATTCGATCCTGGACCGGCTTGTTTGTTCACCCCGGCATCATCAGTGGTAGTAGAGTCATCTGTCAAGGACTGCAGGAACGCGGAGATGAGCTGAATTTCTGCTGACAACCCCTCCTGTTTGAATAACATGATGAATGAAAACAAGCTAATTAAGAAAATGCTGTTTTTGAGGAAAGGCAATAATACAAACTCCTCGCTCTATCTGCATCCGAGCTGATGGTGAGTCTACATTTGTGAAAGTAAAGTTACCATCTTCTTCTTGTTTTTGTAAGTGAGGAGAACAAGAGGCTCCTGGTGAACCGTGTCCAGGTTCAGTGCTCTTCTGTTTTAAAAACCTCAGCATCCAGTTTTTCTATTAAACTGCCTGGCACTGTCAACCAGCTTGGGAATCTGAACCGGCCTAGCCATGCAGAAATTCTCTGACTAACAATTATATCAGAAACAGGATCTTGGATTACAGTCCCCTGAGACTGGGGCAGTGGGCGTCTGCTCCAATCATTACTGGCCATTCAACAAGGCTCTGCACTGCTCTACGCTGTTAGCCATTGTCAATTATGCCATCCCTAGTGTAAACTCGCAGAACACAAAGCTGAACTGCCAGTTCTGGCAGGAGTGTAACAGTGTGACAGGCCCGCCGCACCCCACCCACCCTCCCCAGCACCACGCCGCCACTCACTCGCCCACCTTAGGGTTTCCCGGCCTTCTTCCCCTCAAGCTACTTTTGAACAAACTGCCATTTGGCTTGTGATTTGAGCACGCCTTGGCCGTGAAAACGCTAACCTGACCTCTCTTACGTTCTGCTTGTGGGGGTTAAGTGGACATGATGGATTAGTATGGGCCTCGTCGGGATTCAGTCGGGTTTAGCTCCAGCCAAAAGTGGCATCAATCACATTGATTTCTTTATCTCTCTCTTACAAAGAGGCAATATTGATAATCTACATATCATGTAAATGTGAATATCTGTGTATAGTAATGACCTACTGCATTATCACTTTCTGCGTACTGTCAGTGCATTTCTCTGTGGATCATAAGATCACATTAAGGGCTAAATATCTAGGTAATGATCCAGATTGTGTGCTTATGTTTGCTCATAAGGGCTTTTTAAAAAAAAATTCATAAAAGGTTGTACTTTTTGAAGGATAGCTGCTGAGCTGGACTGTTCAGGAGAAGCCTGTTTAAAGTGAGTGTTGCCTGCTCTGATGGTCCCTGTGCTGAGCTGTGACGGGTGACGGTGTGGTGCGCTTGAATACCCCAGCTCTTTTGTCCTTCACACTCTGCAGCGCTCTGATAGCTCCTCCCCCTGTGCCCCACTCCTCCCTGCCTTGAGCTGTGATCTGCTGGGGCCTTTTGAGGCTGGGCCACTGAGACATGGCTGCTCCCTGTAATGTCTGGGACCAGACCAGTCAGAAAAACATGTCAGCCGTCAGAGTAGGAGGAACAGAGAGGGAAACCACTTAATAGTTTTCTTCACAAGGCACCTGGAAAACATCTGATTAGCATATTTTGCATATTTTGCCTCCAGCATAGATAAAGTCACATTTATCTAAACAACAAAAGTCAAATAAGGGAAAGCCGATTGCAACATGGTGAAGCTAGAGGTCTGGGATGCCCTGCTATTGAGGTAAAAAGAGTGGAAGTGGTTCACGGAATGGTTACATGACACCTGGCTCTGCGGTAATGCTGGACAGGACATTTCATAATGATTCATCACTGTCCCTCTGTCCGCTTTGACCTCATCTCACATCACAGCACAGATTAGACACCGATTATCCTCTAATTGAAGATCCTTACTTTTCAACCTTGCCGCTACTCTTCTGCAAGACGGACAGAAGGTTACTCTGTTCGCAAAGAAGAACACAGAACTCTTCCATGCGGTGTAAAAAAAACTCACTCTGAATTAGCTTGGAAGTAAAAAAAAAACAACAGGAAACAAACTAAGATGTTAATGCAATGTGACCAAAAACAAAGTGTTTTGTATATAGAGTTGTCTAGAGGGGCTAGTCTCAGACACGGGGGTCACTGCAGAGGCACTGTAGCAGACACACCATCCATCAAATCAGCCTGTGATCTGATAAGTGAATGTATAGACTCTAATGTAACAGTGGTGTCTTTAACTCCACCATAGCAATGAGGCACAAAGCCCTGGTGGATGTTTGCCTGGCTGCCCTTGCTTGGCAAAGAAGACACAGGGCGACTGTGACTCGCCGGATGAGGCTCAAACAATGCCATGCATAACACGGAGTTACTGTAGTATGCAAAAGAATACGCTCATATCCGGGAGAATACCTTGAGAGTGGGATAAAGTTGAATCGAGGGATTTACCATCTGAATGAATGGTGACAGTTTGTGCAGCATTCCAGCAGTTTTAAATGTATATGTACAAATACCTGGGCTGTTTTTATTTTCCGGTCGGTGTCTTGAGAAAGAGCCTGGCACCGGTCCAGTTCAGCCTGGCTGTGCAGGCTGTGTTGTTTGAAGTTTTTCACCAAAGCTTTGTGCATCCTCTTCTGCAACAAAGAGAGCTAGGGGGAGAGAAGGCAGAGAAAAGGAATTGGTAAGGCAGGAGAGGAAATTAATGGCAGTGTTCAAGAAGAATGATGGAGGGGAATAGAGAAAGCAGTCAATAGCCCATTCTGCAGTACACGGGCCTGACAGGAATTTCACAGTCTCTTGGTTTCTCTGCCCACTCGTGTGCACTCATCAGAATCCAGTCACATCTGGCTGCCAGGATGGGGGGTTAATTTTCTCTAAATGCTTCAGCAGTTTTGTTCTAGCCGAGGCAAACTCTGTGACTGCAAAGCTGATGAGTAAAATATTTCTACTTCACCCAGTTTAACTTTATACCAATCCCCTCAAGACATATTTTACACATACACACAGAGTCATGAACCCCCCACTGAAACCAGAAATTATTCCTAGTCTCTTGGAAAGACATGCTGCTTGCTTTATTATTTGAACACAGTTTCAAGCAAAGAGGTTTAAATTCTGATAGATGCCATTGCTTTTCTTCCCCCTCCATCTCTCTACTCTTCCTACAAAGCTTATCATTGCTTGGCAATGTGTTCCCCAGTGCATTGAAAACTAAAGCGAATTAGCTCAGTCATCAGCTCCTGAAGGAAAGACAATAACAAGAACGCTCTTTATGGTGTACCCCGTTAAAACCCAGGAGCTGAAAGCCTCCACATAAACAAAGAAATGTTACAACATACAGTAGAATCAATAGGATTTATACAAGAGGCACATATTGGCAAATGTTGTTATCAGATGCTCGTAATCATGCACTTTTTTAAATTTACATATTGTATTTGTCTTTCCACTTAATTGTTTTTTAATGTGTTCATACTTGTTTAATTTATATATGAAATAGCTTGATGTTTTTCAACATTCTGTCTTATTCAAAGAAAAACTACTATCTCTAATATAAGACAAACCAGGTGTTGTGTGCCTTGATTGATAATTAATAAATGGGTTAGTAAAATAAGACAAACCTCTAACACTTCAAAAGTACAAGGCCTTCAAATACCAATTCAACATCTCAAATATGTGAAATGATCCGTATTTGAAAAACAGTATATAAAATGTTTTATACACTTTTTTCTTTTCTTTTTAAAGTAAAGTGTTATCTAATAAGATAAGATGGAGCTTTATTTATCCCCCTAGGGAAATTCGGGTGTCATAGCAGCAACATAATTATATCTAATATCCCATCTATTATGAAAGAGTATAGCTAACTTATATAAATCTATTATCATGTCCATGATTGTTGTTGTGCTGCACCTGTAGGCTACTGGGTAACAACGGTAATACATACAATAAGCTCCTGTAGATAGAGAATAAATAAGAAAATGCACAAAAATATGTTAAAATAGTTTATCTTTAAGGCTATATGTGCTGCTTTGTAGTCGTCTTGAAAGCTTAGTTTGGGTCGTTTTAAACTTTTCACTTAAACTTTATGTCTGGAATGCCTGCTGTCAGGATTATACTTCAAGGATTCGTAAGAGATGTTTTTACTGTGTCCCTCACATGTATATAATAACAGATTATGGGCTGTGTCACACACATGCACTAATGTTCTGATCTCTCCAATGATCCTGACAATGTTAAATGCATGTACCTTGTTGCCTCCAGTTCCACACAAATCAATTAAGGGTAATCACATTTAGTAATATATGCACTAACTGGGACATAAAATTCAAAGATTATTATTTAAATTAGAAACAGGAAAGAATGGTGCCTAAATGTTCCTGTACAAATCAGATTAAATGTGATCTACATTTCAGAAACATTGTTGATTATAAGCTTGTTATAAAAACTAAATTCTGGCATTAAACACTAGCCGAGAGGCTGCTGTTATAGGAGTGTAGAGTTAAAACAAACAAATGGTGAAGGCTGAATCCGGAGTAAAAGAAAATCAGGCTTTGATCATGAGCGTGGAAAATCCTGTCCACAGGATTTTATTTTTGCATGCATTTTTCACTTGATAACATTCATGCAGTTAGATGAGGAATTGCTCAAGTAAAGGTATTAGTCATTTTTGGAACAAATAATATGAATTTTTCATTGCAGAAGCAGTGTGGCTTCTTTCTGCCGTTATGCCTGTCATGTGTAATTCTATTCCAGTTAAATAGTGTCAGAAACTATAAAGCTTAAACACTAAGATGCTGCTGAGGTGTCTCCCTCAACTAGTCAAGATTGTGTGTGCTATTTTAGCACTAAAGGCACTTTCATTGTCTGATCCTAACCTTTGTTTGCTGCTAATCCCTAACCAATGGTGTGTGTGTGTGTGTGCGCGTGCGTGCGTGCGTGCGTGCGTGCGTGCGTGCGTGCGTGCGTGCGTGCGAGCACATTTGTAAAGCCCGATGATAAAATGTTTCACTTGTGACCACCTTAGAAAAAGTATAATCAAGAAAATGTGAAAAGGTATAGCATTAACATGTACCATCAACCTCTCTATGTACTCCCCTTGGATGCAAAACTACATAGCTATCATTACATTATGTCACATCCATCATCCTCCTCCACTTAAGTTATCTCATCATTATTAGATTGCTGCCGTTACCTCCTCACTGGTTGCCAAACTAAAACCTTCTTAAAATGACTGCCCTTGCAAGAAAAGTTATCTAGTGCAAAGAAGAATAGCCTGGTATTGAGAACAGAGGAAAAATCCTAAGTCATAAAACATAATTAAAAAGAGAGGGGGTGATAGGAAACAACAGAAAAGGTTATACATACTGTACCTGTGTGTAATAATGAAAGGATTTATGTGCATGGTTTTTCTCGTTCAATGCAGACACTGCCTCTCGCTTGGCCTCCATGAGGATCTTCTTTAGATCTTCGTACTCAGTGGCCAGCTGTCTGTTCTCCTTCAGGGACAATTGTAGTGCTTCCTACACACACAGGGAACAAAAGTTCAGATAAAATGGTTCATGTCAATAGTATGTTTACAGTAACTTTAGAATAACCACCAAGAAACAAGCAGGAACCGGTTGCAGACCAATATTGTAACTATTGTCATTGTGACACCCAACAATGTCAGTGGTGACATCCTCGCACCCCTGATTCGGATCAGATCTGCCAGTTTTTCCCCCAAAAACATTTGAGCTTCTTAAATCTTGCTTTGTGAAAGGCTCTCAAAGCTTTTTACCAATGCTTACATGAGACCAGGTGTCGCTGTGCTGCTAAAGACTTGAGTCGTGTGATCAAACTAATATAACGCGTGTGAGAGACTTTGAATTTTAGGACAAAAACACAGAAACCATATTTAATTTGGATCAGTAACTACAAGGTTCTATGATCCGATTAATAAGTATGGTAGCAGCTCTGCTAGCCTTATGTGTTGTACCTTATTTGTGTATCCCTAAATGTGTGTACTGTCATGCAATTACAGGCTGTATTTAAAGGTGGGGTAGGTAATTCACTTCAGAAACACTTTTTGTTATATTCCATGGAATGCTCTTAACATCCTGATAGCAATGAATACATTACATTATTTGACAATAAATAATAAAGCACGACCAATCATCTGAGCCGGCCCGGCTAAAATAACTGGATGGCCTACCTGCCTGTCAGCCTTCCATCTGTGCACAAACTTATCTCGTGCCCTCATTGGTCATGTGCACGTTTGTGTGTGTTGGAGGAGGGGCTCTGTAAGGAAGTCTGAAGGAAGAGGCAGATTTCTTCCGGTTGTGTACTTTCAAATTCTAGCGCACTCAAGCTGGTTTCTCCATTCTTACCTATCCTACCTTTAAGTGCTGTGTGACTTCATTATTGTTGATATGTCTACTGAAGGGACGTTGTTATCAATAAATCAATGCAGAGTTGATTATTCTGGGCAGGACTTTTGGTATCCCTAATTGTCACTAATTTACTGAAATTAAAACACAATTGGAACCAGTGACCTGTTTCACGTAATGTACATTTTTACAATTACAAAAATCTGCATTTGAAAATGGATTTGTTTCTAGTTTGATGATTAATTTACCGATTTGTTCGAAGTAAACCACAGCTACAGTATGCTGGCAGAACAACTGCTGAGGCAGCACATTGTACAGTGCAGATATAAAAAACATGAAGAAAGATTACATAGATCGATGTTTCCGTGACATGTACAGATACCCAAGAACATATGCTACTGTATTATAAAGGGAACTGGAGAGTCAATATACAGCACATACTGTACAGTAACAGTACATAACCATGTAGAAAGATACTTTAATTGTACCACATGTGTGCGTACAATACAAATATTCTTTCCGTGTTTGTTCTGTTAATTAATATAGCATGGCAATTTAAATAGCGCGGATACAACAGTGGACATTTTTCTGTGAAATCAAGCATATAAATCAAAGTGAGTATGTGCCTCTCCACATGTCATCTTCTCATTTGAACAATGTTCCCCAAGTAGTGGAAATGTTGCTGGTGAATATCTCAACTCTACCTGCAGACATAATGAAGTGTGTCTCTGCAGTAAAACAGAACAGCACTAAAGTGATGAGTTTAACCCAGCAGAAAGAGGGGCTGTAAACATGACAAATGCCTGCTATTGATTTCAGGTTTAATTACTCCATGCAGCACTGACAAAGCCCATCTGATGCTGTTGTGAAGTGTAAATGGAACAAATTACACTTCATTGCCCATAAGAAACTGATAGCGTCGGCAGTTTGCGTTGTTTACTTTGTGCTCGCCATACGACAAGGCCTGATCAAATCAAAGAAATTGGGGCATGTATGAAAGACGGATTCCTCAACCTTTTTCCACCTTGTTATTCTACCCTTGTAAAGAATCTTCTGAGGTTTGTATTTAATAGAGCCAAAAAGTAATTCCTATCAGGCTATTAGCTTTACTGACCTGCATTAGTTTGTATAGAAAAGAGAAGCTGTGACCTACAGGAGATTATAAGAGTATAGTATTGGATCAGCAGAAATCTCTTCTGTAAGAAATACCCGAAAGAGTCTAACCATTCTGCTTCATGCACAGCGGCTCCTGAATGCACACTCTGCTTATTATGTTATGCTAATGCAGACATTATGTGTGCCTTACATTGGTCTCAGTGATTAAAGTGACCAATTTCCCTCGAACCCCACACTCTCTCTGATATTTGTATTTGGTTCAGGAGCATTGTTGTTGTTGTATCATCTTATTTCGTCAAGTGAAAAGACTAAACCCCTTTTTTGCATGACTAACTTTTATCTGGCTAATGGGAGTTGTGTCTATGAGGAAGACTTCTAATTCTTAAATTGTCTCACGCCAACAACTTCTTTAAAGTTGTTGCACTTGGATGCATGGCGGCTTAAGCTCCATTGCCTTTTCTTGTTTTGAACTAATGCATTCTTGATCACCGTTTAATGAAACTATATACCACATGGCGATTTCACATTAGATAAGCCATGTGAAACCCCCATCAGCAAAGAGGCTCTGGCTGGGGCTGATAATCCTGCAGATGAAAACCTTACAATAAATAGGGGTTTCTCTCACAAAGGAGTGTTCAAATACGTGCCATTTTGTGCAGAGGGAGCTTGTGTTTTTACATAATGCCTATTGCTGCCATTAATATGAAAAGGTACAGATGATATGCTTATTTCATATTGTTCACTATATGCTTAGATTGAAATTGCTATTGTTGGCCTACAGGTAACAAAACAGGAACAGCATCTCACAACGACACGCATCATCAAATTCGTCCAGACAAAAGCCTATAACAACAGTGAGTTGTCATTTGTGGGAAAAGCACTTAAACAAGATTGACCATGGCTTGTAATTTTAATTGCACACAGCTCTTTTCCCTGCATCTTAAGGGAAGTATTGTGACAAGCAATGTGCTGACACTAATCCACAAACAAATAAACAATGAGGTACTTTTTTTGAACCGCTTGTCACTGATTTCACAGTATGTGACACACAAAAAGTTGTGTATTCACAGAAAGCATTTTGTTACCTTGGTGTCTTCCATTTCCTTTTCTCTTGCTGTAACATGAGCAGTGTGTGTCTGCATGGATCGCTGTGTTCGTTGTTGGCAGTTATTAATATCAGACTGCAATGTGCTCATTACGAGCGCAGCTGATTTGTTTTTGAATTCCACCACGTCAAAAACACTTCTGGAAAGAGGAATCAAAGCCGTGAGAGGATATTATTTTTCTAGAATGAGTTTGAATGTAATAAATGTACGGTAACAGCATCAGTGGGGAAGCTGGTAGAAATGTAGACTCAAAGCAAGACGATGATTTAAGAAAGACTTCGATGTAGTCACATATAAATGATAAAACATATGAGCTGATATAGTCTGATATTAAAGAAATACTGAGTATTCTCCAACGATAACTAACTTACTGAAGTTCTTCTATGACTTCTGGCATGCCTTCGACTGTTTTTTCCATTTTCTCCGAAGCATCCCGGTATTTATCCGTCTTCTTTGTAAGGTCAGTGATTCTGCCCAGGGTGTCGTCATATCTCTTTACAGCGGCACTGTGTAAATCCTGAAAATACACACTTTCATTCATTCTGAAAGACACCTTTTGATAGGTAGCTCAGAGTGAGATATTATTTAGTTGCAGATTGAGATGATCCATATCAATGACAAGCTTAAGGCTTATTGAGCTTTAAAATGTAAACCTGTTACAACTGTTTGACTCAAGAGGAATTCCTTTTTACATTTTCTTTTCTTACCTGAGCCGCTTTCAGGTTGTCATATTTGAGTTTCTTCTCCTTCTCAAGGTTGACTAAAGTGTTCGAGTGTTCACATTGAGTCTTTTCTAAATGGTCTGTCAATTGCTTGATTTTCTATACAAACAAAAGATGTTTCACAAATTAGGTATACCCTTTTACATACATTTCTTTATAAAGTACAATTATCTTTCCATCTTTATCATTACCTCCATTTTTGTCTCCATTTCCTTTGTTGTTGTGGATGCTTCTTCAAATTCTTTCTGAAGCTCTTTGTTAGTAATCTCTGAATTCCTTTGCTGTCGACACAATTCGTCCTTTTTAGTCGCACACTGACCCTGATGCAAAAAAGGCAGACACTCATTATCTGAAAGTCTTAAAACATTTACAGCGGATTAAAAACAGTAGCAGGGAATGTAACAGGAAAAGGAAAGGATAAAATGATGCCATTGAATACAGCCGGGCATTAAAAACTATCTTTATGAAACGTATAATGTGCAGTTTTTATTGAGACTGTGCTTTGTGAAGCTTCACTTCTTCATATCTTTTATCATAGCTATATTCTCCTGTACAGAAACTGAAAAAGTTAGCAAAAATACAGAGGTGTATATTGAAGATTTCAATGTACATTTGTCGATACATGTTTATTCTCATGAATGTACCTTCAGTAGCTCCAGTGCAGTCATCTGACCCGTCAGATCTTTCTTTAGGTTTTCAATCTCTTTCTGTAGAGCACAGAGAGAGCCCTGAATAACACTGAAGGAAACACTCAGTATCTCACACTCCCCTTTACAAACCATGACCCATGCAGTATACATAGAACATGTACATATGTTTCCACTGACCCTGGCCCTCTGTTCTTCCGTGAAGGTGATCTTCTCCTGCACCTCCAGCTTAGTCTGGGTGACACTGTGGTCGGCTACAACTTGGGTCACTTCCTCCTTGGCCTTTTCCCACTCCTCGTCATTGTCAATGATTTTCTGGAGCATCTGCTTCCTCTCCTCATGCATCTGCTTCACTGCCTTCACACTAACAAAAATAACACTGATAAGTTACAGTAAAAACGAAAACAGGATGTTGTATTTATTCTGTACTTTTGGGGATTTGAAGCTCTACCTGTCTGTAATGTTTATCTTGTAGTCCAACACATTCTGTTCATACTCCATGTTTTCTTTACGAAGAGCTACAAAAGCATTACGTTTTGAATGGAGCTGCTCTTCTATGCAGGAAACCTCTGCTTCCCCATGAAGTCTCTGTGGATAACGTAACATACAGCGGGCCGCTGAGTGGATGCACTTATCCAAAACGCCTTACAGTGCCATGAATTCAAACATTATTAGCATGCATAGCTCCAGTGAGAGTCCAATCATAGTCTGGCGGTTATGTTTCATGCTCTACCGAAATGAACTATCAAGACACACATAAGGGGACTAAGCAGCAGCATTACATGGAAATGGACAGTTTTCCTGACATGATTTAAACACTACTGTAACAATACTTACAGTTCTCTCCATGTCTTCTTGCAGTGCGATTATCTTCTTTTTGAATTTGTTATTCTTTTGCGCTTCATCCCCAATCTTAAGTTTCAACTGCAAAATCTGTTTTAAAAAAGGTGACACAAACCACTTTTGTAAGCTGTTGATACATACTTTAGATTTTTAAATATTAAAAATGTACACAATATCAGTTACCGTGTCTGTTTCAGTTTGCTCGAGCTCCATTATTTCAGGGGTTCGTTTTGTTAAGGCTGCACACTGTTGTTCTGTAACTGCAATGGACTGTTCAGTTTCCTGTATTTCAGCACACAGACCTTCGTCAACCTTCTTTAACTGCTTTAAATCTTCCCTGGAGAGAAAAACTGAGTTCTTTATCTTTAATTTTAAGGTTTAGGAATCACAAATGCATTCATAATAAGGGTATATGCAGGAATCCTGAAGTCAAATTTAATACATATAAGACCTTTTTTAAGACCCTTTCCATACATTTTAAGACCTCATCGCCACTTTGAGTTTTAACCGGTTACATTGGCGACACACTCACACCCAAACACACAGAGACTACCTCAAATTGACTATATACAGTATTGATTGTCCTTCCTCCTTATCTTCCAACCATTTGGACGCAAACTTGCATTTCCCCATAACGATGTAACAACCGGCGTAAACGGACCTTCGCGCGCTATCAAGCAGTGAGCGTGCGATGTCCTGTTCAGATGACGTCAATAAATAAACTACACAGAATCACACTACACACCTACGCAATGATTACATTCAGGCAAGCTGTAGAATACAACTTCTTTGGACAATTGATATACTTATTGAAAACAAGCTACAACATTTAATACCTTTGAAATGCCGTTTAACACTTTTTAATACTACTTTTAATATCCTTAATTTTCGCTAAATTTATTTATCAACTTTTAATACTTTTTAAGACCCCGCGGACACCCTGATAATACAAAGCTGTCATAAGATATTGAATAGTTAGGGGGCTCACAATAATAATATCAATAATAATGATAATAATGCTTTTCCTGGTGCTCAAAGCGATTTCACGATATATTGCAATCTACAACAGAATGATCACTGTTAAACTGAATAGTTCATTCATTCATTTAAAGGTGTTTTTGAACAGAGCAGGAATACAATCTATATGTTTTTTTTACACTTGATATCAAATAAGACTTTAATAACATATAAGTGCAATCTTTTTGTATATCAGGACACCTATATTTGAATAATCTTTCAATGTTAAATGACTGGTTAGGTCCGTTACAATGAGATTTGTTATCCGCTAATGCAGCATCAAGCAGAAGTATTGTTGTTGCTATGGTAACGTGCAGTTTAATATACCTTGCAGACTGATTTAAAGCAGTGGTTAAACTGTTGACCATATCTTGATTTGAGGTGTCCTGCCTGCCAGACTGAAACCAATCTTTACAGGAGGATGATCAGGAAAGCTTTCAATAGGAATTACATTTAAAATATGTAATGTCTGTATGGTAATTTAAGCAAAAGAGATTTAAACAGTTGACTTTTTTCCCCCTGTAACTGCCTTTGTACTTTGATACAACCTCAAATAAATGAAGAAATACACAGGAATAAACCTGATAAAAAAAATCTAAAATAACAGAAGCCCCTACTATTCCACTATTTTAAGTCACCAACGATACTGAGCGTATAAGCTTTGTATACCCTCACATTGCACTTGTTGACGATTTTAAACTTTTTTTATGAAAGATGTGTCCCGTCTCAGATGTCCTACGTTGATTATAAACTAGTTTGTTTTCCCTGCAGTCAGGATTGATACTCACAATCTGTTAGCGAGCTGATTCTTCGTCGCCAACAGTATATTATCCAGTGATATCTTTTCTTTGTTGGCGTCCTGCTCCATCTTTTTTAATTCCCTCTGCACAAGTGTGAGATCATTTTTTGTTTCGGAGTGAACTTCATCAGCCTTAAAAAGAAGGAAGGAATTGAGTTTCCTCAGATGTTATTATGTCAGAACAATTTCATAAAAAGGTACCAATATTAAAGATAACACATAATCCGATTATCACATCATACTCCTTATCCAGACGTAACACTTTGAACCCATATACCAATACATTAGGCATGTTAAATGCCACGAAAATGCACTAAGAGGGTTTGGCTATTTGCTGACTCTTATTTTGTTATCCATTTCAATCAATCAAATCAATCAAAACACAATATTAACCCCAGGGGAAATAAGTGGCAGCTGTAGCATACAAGAATACAATAAATAAATAACTATATAAACATAAGTTGAAGTAAACATATGCAATGAAAGCCCTTGTAGCCACAGGGAAACAGCACACATTTGATTGCTTGGTGTTAGTGTGCTGTCATTTTTTTTAACTTGTCTGTTTGTTTGTTTTTCTTCATTATAACGTAAAGCATTTTTGAACTACAGTACACCCCTTAATAAATTGTGCAAAATCAATAAAACCTTTTTGTATAGGTTTATTTGTTGTGATGTAATTCAACAACAAACAGGTCATTTGTTCTTTTGGAGTTTGTCTGTTGTTTCATTAGAAAACATAAAAACAAACATTAAGCTGTACTGGTTTCAATTCCAAATGGACCCCTTTGTATCCTAAGCATCACTCTTATCTCTACTCTGTATACGTTCATGCCATATTTGCTTTATTAAAAATATGTGGCATTCAGCATGAAACACAAAGTACAGCTGAGGCGAAATATGGTCATTTAATTGTGATGCATCCTGACTGGAAGGAAATAAATGATGGAGGAGAAAAGCTAAATGAAAGTCGGGGAATTATCAAAGTTATTAGGATTCGTCCTCAGGGGAGCATGAATGGCTGCACTACATTTCATGGCATTCCAGTCAATTGTTAAAATGGAATGATTTCACTGAACGAATGTGCCGGACGGACACTGGACCAATAGACCAACAAACATTGCAATCCCAAGTGCCATGCCACTTGTGGATTAAAAATAGAGCTAAAAAAGGGCGAGTGGGTGAGTGAGATAGAACTAGGAAAAACCTAGCAAACCTAAAAATGAATCTTTTTTTAATCGTGGTTACTTTTCTATCTAAAAAATATAGCTGAATTTGCTTTTAGTACTTATCTTTATAGAACTACTACCAAAGACAGACATTATTCACACTGGTAAACCCAACTACCTAGACTTTTTTGGGTTTGAAAACAAAACAATTTCTCTTGTTTAAAGTAAGAAATGTAACTATAGGTTACCTCAGCTTGTGCGGTGTTGATTTGTTCGATGATGCCTCTCTGGAGTTCCAGGTTTTCCTTCACAATGGGTGTTTGTTTTGTAGCAAAGTGTATGTCCTCGTGTAAGCTCTGGTTACAAATCTCAGTGTGTGAAAGTTTCTCCTGGGCTTGGTTAAGTTTTTCTCTTTCCAGTTTAAGTTGCCATTTCAGTGCAGTGATGTCTTTAATGCAAGCCTCGTGCTCTGGAAAAAATGGTCAAGAATTTCAAAGTCAATTAAATGATTTGAGGAACATCATCAGAACCGTTTTGTAAGGAGATGATACGTCACCTCTCAGGCGCTTACCTTTTTGCACTAGAAAAGCGAGCTGTTGTTGTTTCCATAGTGAGATGCTGTCAACTTTGTTCTCCAGATATATTTTTCTTCTCTTCTCTTTGAGGAGAGCTTCTTCTGCGTCCTGCCGATCAGCCTCCAGCCGCTCGATCAGATACACAACCTCTCCAAGGACATCATTTATTTTCTTCAATAATGGCGATAAAGGGCAACTTTCTAGAGGACGATGAACTTCACAAGATTGGCACATTGTTTTGATTTGCATAATTAGTTTCAACTCAATAAACAAAAGCACAAATAATTGAAGACATTTTTGTAAAGCCAAGTTAAAACAATCTGACCTAACAGGGTAATCTAAGGTATTCTAATAGCTAATAGAAGTAATAATAATAATGCATTTTATTTATGGGCGCCTTTCAAAAGCTCTCAAGGACACCTTACAGAGCATAATTAAAAACAAGCAACAAAGAAGATCAAACTAAAACAACAATCAGTTTAGAAGAATTAAGATATTGAATACGCCAGTTTAAAAAGTACATACTTGATGGTGTCTAATTTATACATTTTTAGTCAAAATATGTGAACTCATATCTCGAACTGGTTAAAATAATTGTGAACTCATAAGCCACGACTGCAATAAAGACCTAAAGCTAGAGTTTCTCCAAGGATGTGCACACAGGATGTTGCTCTTTTATCTGCATAGGAACAATGGTTTGCTTTTCTGCATGACAAAACCAAACTAAGAAAATATATCAGAAATGACTTATTGCACTTTAAAAAGAAAAAAGGGATTCACCTCTTGCACTTATTGCGATGCCTTCGACGAACAACTCTGTAGACGTCACTGAATCAGTATCAGAGTCTCTGGACTGAAATCTGTTAAAAAAGGGAAAAGAAACGAATGTCATGCTTCTAGTCCCTGAAACTAAAATGTAAAAAAATGAAAACAGAAGAGGACCTAACCTTAAAGCTTTGTTGTAATTGTGTTTGTCTTGATCAATCAGATATTTTCCAGACTGGAAAGACAGACGGGGGGGAAAATACTTTTAAAATACTTTTAATTCGATTTGAAGTCAATGCTGATGATATTTGTCTTACAATCTCTTATATCTGATCACAGCTGACATCAGTTTACCTGTTGAAGCCAATTCTCCACTGTGATCTTCAGCTCTTGGACATGGTAAATAGCACGGTTGACACATGGCGAGGGACTGTTGAGCAAGGCACATGTGCGACGTCGACCAGAGCAGACACCTTGGAGGTCTGCTTGATCTTGTGAAACAGAAAGATCTGTACATTTAAGTTTAGTTAATAGTAATTGCTTTCAGAGAATCAATGAAAAGCCAACCACACATCCTGATATTCTTTACACAGTGGCACAAAGCCCTGGAAATATATTATAAACAACACACTGATGAACCATTACTTGATGAAAGGAAATCAGAACACAACAGACATTTGTTGAAACAAATATTTGCCCTAGTTCACTAACTTTATTTGGAAAAGTAATTAGACAAATGTATTTGGCTGTGAAAGATGTTCTGTGATTCTTTACTTTCTCTTTGATTCTGGTTGCATAAACTCTGCATCATATTGGAAGCATCAGGGAGAGAGCAGAGATAACTCATTTGAACATCTCGAGACAAACCCAAGGGTACGATTCTTAGTGGGGAAAGGACGCCATCTGGCTGATAAAAGGGGTAAAAATCACTCGATTCACATCTTAGTCTGTTGTCCATATTATAATATAATTACATGTTATGCTTATTATCTAAAACCAACCTTTGGGTAAATTCAAAATAGTGAGGATTACTGAACACCAAGTTCATTTCAGTGGTTGATTCAGCTCTCTAAACTCTATATTAGTTTAATATTGGGTATACGAATGCTACCACAAAAACGACTTTGAATTCAGTCCCTGAAGGATGAATTCAAAAGCAATGATTTAGTATAAAGCTAGCCATAATTAAGTCATGCATACAGTATGTAAAACTGAGGTGATCTCTTACTTTGATTTCTCAAAAATGTATGTACAATTTAATTTGCGTTATACATTGTTAAGTAGATAAAAAGGGAGAAAAACGAAAATAGGAAACAACCACATTGTTAGTTGTTTGTTTACATTTTAGTGAAATGATCATACAGTATAACTCCCAATAGTTAACAACAATGTACATTATACTATGATTTATCACTTCTTTGTTATATGTTGCATGCTGCAGTGTAAGATAGCAGGTAAGATGGAGGTGATCTTCTTTACTGCAGGTAAAAGGAAAATAGATTTTCATAGTAAGCAATGCATCTTTATGAATTAAATTAATATCATTTCGAGTATTTTATGAGGTCCAAATGTATGCTGTCATTGTCCAGATGTGTATGTAGATCTTAAATTGTCACAAGGGGAAGTGTGACATACACCACAAGGTCATTATACACCTGTATCATTAAAAGTGTCATAATCTGGTGTCTGGGGATGACAGAGAAAAATAAATTGGTCACAAACTGCATGTGAGACTGTTGAACCTTTTCCCCCTGAGATAGCAGTTATCCCTCCATGATGATCCATTAATTAGAACAATGCTTAGAGAGAGAGAGCTGACTCAGACCCATACAAGAACAATGGAGGAAAAACTGAGGGGAGACCCTAAATGAGGGCCATCTGTTGCAGAGCAGTTTAGATGACTAATACACAATGAAAAAACCAAGTGGGGTAGAAAGGTGCTGAGGCAATATGTCACCAGTGGGCTGAATAGCCTCTATGTCATACTGGCAGGGTGTATTATAACCACAGAGCGGTCACATGTGGGTCTGAGGGCCAATCACCTAGTTACATCTCTCATTTCACTAATGACATTAGATATTTAAATTCAATTATTATTACAATTATATTAACCATTTTAATATGTTTCCAGTTCAGTTAATACAGTCTACAGTATAGACTTGTGTGAGTGTGTGGGTTCTTTCTGTTCTTGTGGACAGATGATGTGGTCTCAGAATGAACTCTGTAGTTGCAGAAAGTAAATCATAGATACTACTACATTAAATGGGAGTTAATCCATGTCCCCGCCTCCTTTGTTTCTCATTCCAAATCAGATTAATATGACACATGAGAACTTTAAAATTACGTTATCAGCACAGGTTTTATTTGTTCTTGTGTTAATAAGTTGAAATCCTCGACTTAGGGTTTAGTCCTGACATTTGCGTTCAATGCAGTTGTCTTGTTTTCCATTTGATATGTCTATGTCCCTTAGCAACAATTGAAACAGCCCTAATCAATTTCCTATAATGTTTTAAACAAGACAGGACCCTCTGAAAATTGAATTGACTGTCAAAAATAAATTATGTATTGTGACCTCTAACCAAACTAGTTCATATAATTCATATTGAGACAGAGATATAAGATAAAGCTGTATCTCACAAACAATATCAAGTATTTGCCAGTATTCTCAAACAAACTAACAGTATGCACAGAGATGCAGTGTAAAAGGCAAACTGTTGACATTTTTCCTCACCGTTGATTAAGACCAATCCTAACCCTCATTTCCCTTTGGGCACACATTGGTTATTTGTTAGTAGTTATTTTCTAATTGAGAGAGAGATATAAGATAGAACTGAATATCAGATGCAACAGGGGAGAAACAACACAAAAAACACTTTTCAAAGTTGTAATGTTGATTAAGACCAATCATAACAAATGCATTTTAGCAATTTCCCTTCTAGTTCCTTTAAGGACACATGGGCTAAAGCTGATTTATTCCACATTTAATTAAAAAGCTATTGAAGTGGACTTGTTAGCGTTAGCACGGTTAACTCTTCTCACCTTGTTGTGTTGGTCGTTCTTCCCTTGAAGGGAATCTGAGCGGCTCAACGTCTGGCATCCTGAAAGCTGTCCGATAGGAAAACAGCTGTAATCCTCTTTAGGAACCGAAAAGTTCAACACAACCTGAGAAATTTGGAGGGAAAATAAAGCGCAATTTATTTACAGATTAGAAGTGAAAAAGTATTGTAATCCCTCGAACAAAGTTAGCTAACGTTAGTTCCAGTTGCAACTGATACTCCCTCTCATCTCGCACTGTTAGCTAACGGTAAATCGAAGGTTTAATTAACTTAGCTAATTATTTATTAATGGTCAGGGGGGGTAGTTGTCATGGCAGAAAGTGAAAGCGAAAAATGGCAGGCTATCAACTTACTCCAATTAATACACCTCTAAGTGCCAGCTTCCTGTTAGCTTTCTGAAAGTTTGTTGTCGTTTTCTTGTCTGTGTGGTGGTAATGCTGCAGACTACCTACCTGTGTAAAAAGGGGCCTTCCAATAAAGTTTTTCTACTAATGAGTCAACTGAAGTTGCTGTCAATCTTCTGCTGTGGTTGCTTAGCAACAAGGGGCTGAGTTTGGAGTTGCGTTCAAGAGCAGCAATGAAGGTAAGTACTTTTGTTAAGCAGCACTACAGTGTGTTTTCCTACTCGTTTAATGTGAAGTTAAATACATTTAGTTGAGAAATAGAGAAGAGTAAAATCAAAGAGGAGGAGTAAAAGAACATACAAATTGCCTTAAAATGTATTCTGATTTGGGGACCAATTATGTGTGTCTTCCCCTTTCTCTAAATCTGTATAGGCCTATCTGTTTAAGAGTTCGTTCATTCATATTTTCCACCATAATAATGCAAAATAATTTGTTTCCTAACTTGTTGGTGTATCACTATTATAGCGATACACGGTATAATAGTAAAATATGTAATTTTGTATCCGAGAAGATAAATGACAAGATTATTCAAAAGCATATTTATTCACAATAAATGTTTCGATATGACAACAAGAGACCATTAATGTGGGAAGTGATATTGTAGCACTACTACACTGTATAATAGTAAAGTAATTACATATTTAGACGAGAAAAAAATCACAAAGATTATGCAAAAGCATATTTATTTAAGTGCTGTATTTATCCAGTGGGTATAAGCGTATCAGTATAACCAGTAGGAGGCCATTAATGAGTGGAGTGATTTTGGTAGACCGGCTTTACTTTAAGACAAGAAGGTTATTGAAGTTTGTTGTAGTGTTTTCTGTGTTGCACTTAGTGGACAGTCCCTGCAAACTTGTCTTTCCTCCGGTTGCAGATAGAGAGCAATGTAAGATGTCAGTCTCGGAGGACTTATTAATGAAAAGTAGTTTGTTGCTCGTTGTCTACCTTACTTCTTGTCAGGAGACTTTGTTGTATTTTAACAACAAGTTTAAGAGTTATGGAATCGTCAAGAGCTAATCCGTCAAAAATAACTACCTTTTAACCAAATTGATCTACAAAAACGAACCCTTTAACAAGGATACAATGTCCTTTTATTTATTTTGTATTATGATTTGTGGATGCAAAACCTCTGATTCTTTTATTTATACATTTGTGTTCAGTGTTTTACAATCGAGAGAATTACGAGAAAGATGTGTCTTCAAGTAACATCTCAAAATAGGATTAGTAGTAGATGCAATTCGTCTGATGAATGTTGTTTCCATTTACAAAGATTGATTTATTTTATGTTGATGACGTCATTTCCCCAAAGCTACAAACCACTATTAAACCGAATGGACGCATCTTTGTATGACCTCAATGTCAGTCGTACGTTAACTATCTATCTGTTGTTTAATAACGAATGCCTTATTTTAAAAAATGTAAATAAAACTTAAACAATTTGCAGGTGCACACTGACGCAAATGTAGAGATTCCGCATTACGTCATCGCCAGGCCACACACTGGAGGCAAGTGCTGCCTCTGTTCTCCTCAACCAGTACGCTACCCGAAAATGTCCACAACACAAGCTTTTGCAGGAGAGCGGCACCAGATCTGCCGCTTCGTGCAGTGATGCAGCACCCTACACCAAAGAAACCCTGATCGCTCTGCACCTACACGACCGGCTGTCGGATCCCTGGATGGAAAACAGTGATGTTGCATGACATGCCTCGAAATAAATGGTGGTAAGTCGTGTGCAAGTGCGCTGTTGCAGCTGCTATGGAGTACTGCGACCTTAACCTACTTTGTCCCACTGGGGGAATTAGTTACCCCGATCAAGTATCAGCGATAACAAATGGGGATGTGCGAGGTTAGAAACATCAGAAAAGGGTTCGTGTATGCTGGCAGATATTTGTGAAACAATGGGACCTTTGTGTCGCGAACACACAGGTGTCTCTGGAGTGAAATGTGATGTCTGAGCTGAGTAGGTAGCCTACTATAATGTGCCTGTTGCCTTTATCGCTGTCCTTTTAGCTGTGGACTGTAATGCTTTGGTGAAATTTAAAAGACTTTCCTAATGTCAAGAGGGCAACTGGACACTTTTCTATTCCCAGGCTTACATCTCTTTTCAAGCTTGTGATTGAAATGCAAATGTAACTCCATCCCATCACACATTTGCACAAGAAAACCTTCCATTAAATCTTTGATTGGAATATTTTTGAAACTTTAAAGAAGTAACATAGTTTTAGTTTGTGCAGAGAAAACTCTAGTAAACAAAATCACAGCAGAACCAGCAAACCGTAAATCTGTACTCTCATTCAACGTCAGGATCCTACAGTTTTGGCCTTTTTGAAGCTGAAACCATGGTGATCATCAGCAGGGGACAGAGAGCAGAGGGCCCTCCTGCAGATATATCCCATGCTGGTACCAGATAGGAGGAGAAAGCAGTTTTACCTATACCTTCACAGTATTTACTACAACACTAAAGCACAACATGTCTGTGCTGAGCTCTAACTGATTAACCTTAAGTCAATGGCACAGGTCTTTCATTCCCGTCAGGGGATGGGATTCGGATGCCAGTGTAGTTTTTAGTATCATGATGTAAAAATAACTCCAATCAGTGCTAACAGCTGCGATGTACCGAGCCGGCCAAACACAGATTGCTCTATAACTCAACTAAGTGCTAGTTTTGGAAATGTTGCATGGCAATATGTTCCCAGTGTATCAAGGAAGATATAAATTAACAGCACTGTCCACTATGTTTTATTGCACTGCTACAGAAATAGACTCCTTATATAAATAACTGACTAATAAGGCAGTTCTGCAGTTGAATATTCATCCCACAGAAGTTTGTGAAGCATTTAAAAGGTTGTTTTGGCAGTGCTCGGCCATACCAGTCTCAATGTTTATGGTATGCGATGATTTGTTCTTTTATGGGCAGTTATTTCCTAAAGCTGCCAATGTGACGGTGCCACAGAGAGAGAGTGATGTGAGCTGGGCACAAGCCAGGAATGAGGTTTGGGGTCTGCAACTAGAGAGCCAGTAAAGCCGTACAAGAATGTGGAGCCTTCTCATTTGTAGTTAAAGATAGAGACAGGACAAGCTGTATCCTAGCTGGTAGTTTCTAATTTCAGATATCTTCAGTCGTCCATTTGGGCTTCTTTTGTGGTAATGTTTCCTTGTTAGAAAAGAGTTCTTGTCGTGTATGATTGTTTCTAACTTTCAAGCTTAGGTGTAGGAAAAGGAATACGAAGATGGTGCTTTATGAAAGGTATGTTGATGATCTTACTCCCCCTCAACACCGTACACTATGTGTTGGCTGTGCTGGTTTAATATCTGCTGTTGCAATAGATTGTATCCATCTCAGTTATTTCTGAGACTGAAAACAGAGCCCAGAAGGTCACATATCTGGCACTCAGGATGTGTTTTGCTTGTGATGTGCAAAGAATATCAATGCTAATCCATGCAATAGTATATATTTGTACACATTCTCTCACTAATGAACAGGCTTTTAAATGTATTACTTTAAAGATGACATTTATGCATGCTGTTAGCAGTGGCCTGGTAATACATTGAGGTACTTGTACTTTACTTAAGTATTTTCACATTACGCTATACTTTATACTTTTACTCCACTACATTTAGTAGGCAAATGTTGTACTTTTTACTCCACTACATTTATTTTACATATTTAGTTATTAGTTACTCTGCAGATTTAGGTGATGTGAAATTCAAATCGACACTCATTATTATATGATTATAAGTTAAGCTAATAAACACATAAATGCACCAAAAATGTTAATAAAATAATTATAAAATATATTTTGCCTAAAATGTCTAAGCATAACAAGTCATTTTACTTTTGGTACTTAACGTATTTATTTTATGATAATACTTGTACTTAAGTACAATTTTTAATGCAAGACTTTTACTTGTAACAGAGTATTTTTACACTGTAGTATTGTTACTTTTACTTAAATAAATAATCTGAGTACTTCTTCTACCTCAGTCAGTTATTGCTTTGTATAAATCTAACACAACCTTTTATCTAATTCAGACAATTTAAATTATTTTATTGATGTTTTGCTATTTCTTGTCATAATGATTATGTGGTTAATATTTGCCATTGTTTCTGCAATGCTGTGAGATGATCTCCTCAAACACAGCACTTTATTCGGTAATTCCAGGTCAATTTATAAGCTTAATCTTTTCCCTCTTAAAGTGGATTTCAGAGATTCCTATAGCTCCATAATTGACTGCCTATACTGACTGAACCAGGGGGGGGGAGTTTGCTGCTGCTGCTTGCTTTTTAACTCTAGGGGAATTCTAATTTCCACACCATGGGTTTCTTCAGCATAATATTTGGGTATACCAATTAATGTCATGTAAGTAATTTGAAATACGACGCCTGCATGATCGACTTTGCAGAAAGAGTGTTTTTGAAACCACTCGCCCAATAAGTGCCACTGTGCTCTCTCATCCCACCGCGCATTTATTGCACAAAAGATATTTACGAGTAAAAAAACTCTTTCAACTTTGTGTGTGTGTGTGTGTGTGTGTGTGTGTGTGTGTGTGTGTGTGTGTGTGTGTGTGTGTGTGTGGTGACTAGTACTATGTTTTTTTACGGACGGAGTTGCTGGGATCTTTGCTGCCATGGCAACAAACCACATGACTAGGTGTATTAGATTGCCTTGGACAGTGTGCAGCGAGGCATGGTGTGAGCTCTCTCTCTGCTGCTCTGCCCCTTTGAAAGTCTTGTCCTTGTCTTACTTAAGTCTTTTCAGTATAGCCGCCCACCCTCCCTTACATGCATGTAAGCACTGTAGTGTGCTACATTCAATTTGCAAATGTTCTTTTTAAAAGAAACTGAAAAAGAGAGGTTCATTTGTATTATCCACGGCCGGATAAAGCTAAAATGGGGTCCTAGGGTTAAAATGTGTTGTAGACCCCTGTTGTCCCACCATTTGGAATTTAATAGTTTGTGTTAAGTTATTTAATTAGGGATGAAATTCACAATGCAAGCACAATATATCTTAAACAGAAATAATGTACATTTAAAGTGAAACGACAAGATCTAGCTGTGACTTGTGAAATGGGCCTCATTTTATAACAGTACTTCTACTAGGTTAACCAAGTGGTGAGTGCTTTATAGATTCATTATGTACATGAGTTTCACAAATGTTGTTTTTTTTCAAATGTTTGTGGTTGCAATTTTACTATTGTACAGCACAAAGTCAAAAGTCAACACTGTACTTTCTGTACATTTAATTGAACCCCTATTTGCAGATGTACAGCATACAGTATACTCGGGAGTTTACGGATATTTCATTTTTACATACATCAACACTGCCTGTAGACAAATATATTTGTAATGTCAGCTACATATAGTAGGCCTTCATTAATCCTTATATCTATAATACAGCATCTTCACAAAACAGCTGAGTAAAAGAAGACATATTTTCATAATTGTATCCAGACTTTCAGTAAGACACAGCAGTTTGTTATTTACATATAATTAAAACACAGGATTTCCTATATTCCCTCACTAATGCTTCTGAAAATAAATGTTTGCAGTTAATTTAAACATAATTAAGCTTAAAGCATTAGGATGTGCATATTCAGTGATTTATGCCTTAATGTGAACTGTTTCTGTGTATGAATTCTCTGACATCAGTTTCTCTCCTCTGGTCAGAATGACTGAAGACATCGGGGGGAGCGGTGACAACATGGCAGATCGAAGGCAACTGTTTGTGGAGATGAGTGAGTGCTCAGGGCCACGGCTCCGCCTGATCTATGTTTGTCTGCTGTCTGCTCTTTTCACTCACCGATCATAAACATGGCAAATTCTTGTCTGTAACTTTCAAATATTATAAGGATCAAGTGCCAACACTCGTGTCAACCGGATTGATTTAAACCCTGACAGAGACACACCCTGTATGACCTCATGCTCTCTCCCATTTACACAGTGTGTAGAGGCTCACTGCTATGGAGACCCAAGATGGTCAATATCAGGTCAATAAGATATAGGGAAGTAAAATAAAGTGAGGATTGCAGACATAATATAACCATGAAATTGTAAAATATATGATCAATACGATATTTATTTTATTCTATTTTTTTTCATATTGCCATGTTTCCTAGTGAGACCATGTCCCAGTTTCTTACTACATACTTAAATCACAAATGAGAAAAAGTAATGAAAGTCAATTTGCAGATAAAAATATAATGTATTTGTGTGCTGTGAGAAACAATGCATTGCACACAGTGAGAACTTTGCCACAATGTCTATGCACTATCATTGACATTTCCGATGTCATTTAATGATGAGTAATCTTTCCTCAGGGGCTCAAGATTTGGACTCCATACGATTATCGACATACAGAACAGCCTGCAAGCTCAGATTCGTGCAGAAGAAATGCAATTGTGAGTATGATGCATTGAACCTTTAACCTCATCACTTTGCACAAAATCCTCTGCATCCAAATATTTATATTCGTTTTCCCTGTTTCAGTGCATTTGGTTGACATTTGGAACATCATCGAGGCTTTCCGAGAGAATGGCATCAACAACATGGACCTCAGCGCTGACCTCTCAGTGGCTCGTCTAGAAGTCGTACTGTCTACAATTTTTTACCAGCTGAACAAACGCATGCCCACCACCCACCAGATTAATGTGGAGTACTCCATCAGCCTGCTGCTCAACTTCCTGCTGGCATCGTATGACCCGTGAGTAACGCGTCACGTGATGTCTGCGACTGGTTGTGTACTTTCTCGTCTGAGGGTTTTGACGTGAGCTAATGTAGTGTGAAATGTGTCTCTGAAGTGTCTACCAAAGTGGAGTAAAAACACAGACTGTCTACTTTCATAATGTCACAACATGTTTGTGTATATTCTCAAAGCCAATTAAAAAATTGTTCAGACGATGTCATTTAATTGCCTTTTAAGGTTGATATGATTATGGGCCGTGACAGCTTTTTTTTTTTTTTTTTAAAAGAACCTCTGACCATTATGTAAAATGTATTTGCTCTTTTTCAGGGAGGGCCATGGCAAGATATCTGTATTTGTTGTGAAGATGGCCGTAGCAACCATCTGTGGAGGGAAAATCCTGGATAAATTAAGATGTGAGCAAACAAAACCATCTTTATTTCACTTGTAATTGTGAAAAATGTAATTTTAAAATCACCCATTTTATCTGTGATAAATCAGCTTATTTTCTTCTTACAGTTTCCATGTACAGTAAGCTTTGGATTTTCTAATGCAAACGTATTAGTTTCTGTATTTTCTATATCTCTGCCTGCTTAGCCACTTGCTCATAAAGGAAGGAGCCGTACTGGCCTAGCTCTTCATGGCTGGTAGAAGTCATTATTCATTATCTGAAGGATAAGGTTTATTACATAATCTACACAATCTGTGGGTGTAGTCGCAATGGCTCGTGAAGGGAAAAAAAGGAGGACTATGTTGCTGATGTATTATAACAATTGATTTGAATAACTGCTTGTCTTTGATTTGTTTTCACAAATAAGTGGGATAATTGTATTGTGTTATGCTGTAATTAGCCGACTGTGGAGGCAACTGCCAATTAGTTTGATTCATTTGTGTAATGTCTCCGTGCGTTTTGTCCCAGATATTTTTTCCCAGATTTCGGATGCTGCTGGAATAATGGTGCACTCACAGTTTGACCAATTTCTGAGGGAGGTGCTCAAATTACCCATGGCGGTTTTTGAGGGACCTTCTTTTGGTTACACTGAACAAGCTGCAAGAACATGCTTTCCACAGGAGGTGAGGGTTCATTAACCACAGAGTGCATCTGTGATTGTTTTATTATTGACGTTGTGGGGGATTTTTCCTGACGAATCATCTCCCTCTCCTCTGCAGAAAAAGGTCTCCCTCAATACATTCCTCGATACGTTGATGTCAGACCCGCCCCCTCAGTGTCTGGTGTGGTTACCTCTCATGCATCGGCTCGCCAACGTGGAGAACGGTAAAAATATACACACCAAAATATTTATAAATGTGAAGCTAACACCTGGGGAGGATGTACAGTTCATCATAGCATCCTAATCTTGAGTCAGTATACACAAGCAGTCATGCATCCAGTGAAGATGACCTATAGGGACCTTACACCCTCTTCATGACTGAGAGTGTGATGCACTTATGGTCACAAGCCACCTCCATTTGAGGGGTCGAAACACAGTCAACATTTATACAACATTCTGGCATCCTGATCTATGTGTATTTAGTAAACATGTAATTATCGTTGCCTTCAAGCCAGACTGAATTGCACATCTGTCCTTTAAAATTATTGCAAATTAATCCCTCCTTCTCTTTGCCATGTGCAACATATCTGTGGGTTTAAACTCACATCTGTCTGTGTGAATGTGTGTGTCCATCTGTGTGTGTGACCCCGCCTCTCCTCCCTGCAGTCTTTCACCCGGTCGAGTGCTCCTACTGCCGTACTGAGAGTATGATGGGCTTCCGCTACCGCTGCCAGCAATGTCATAATTACCAGCTCTGTCAGGACTGCTTCTGGAGGGGGCATGCCAGCGGTTCCCATAGCAACCAGCATCAAATGAAGGAGTATACGTCATGGGTAAGGGATGGGATGAGGAGAGGGGCGGGCTGAGGGAGGTGTGTCTGCACTGGACCAGTCATTGTGGCGGGTTTTTTTCCCCGTTCAGCTTCACCACAATGTAAAGATGCAGGTGGCAGTGTTGCCGTAATGTGTTTTTTCTGTTTCTCCCAGAAATCCCCTGCTAAGAAGTTATCCCATGCCCTCAGTAAGTCACTGAGCTGTGCATCCAGCAGAGAGCCTCTTCACCCCATGTTTCCAGAAATGCCAGAAAAACCTCTCAACCTCCATCATATTGTGTAAGTTGATCTGCTTTTCCTGACTTCTCTATCTGAGGGTTTCAAATGTTTGCTTTCCTCCCTCAGCTGATAATTATCTTGTAGCTGCCTCGAAGTCTGAAGTGATTCCAGTCAATCTCTTGGGTCAACTGATCAATGAGGCTTAATTATAGCCCAGGGGATGGCTGTGAACTGCAACACTGCTGCTACCTTTCCCTTGACTTGACTGATGCGTTATAAATAATGAAACGACAGACTACACAAGCACACACTTTGTGCTATAGAAGGAGGGTATAAGGATTTGTACAGTAATGCTCCTTCTGGGGGAAAAAAACAACCCACCTTCCGTATTTATCTGTTTGTTTTTTTATCTTCAAATTGAAGGTAGTTGCCTTATTTTACAACCCTTAAACAGCCAAAATGATTCAGATTATTGAACTGAATGTTGGTTTGAGATCCTGAACAATACACGTACACATAATAAATATTGAAACATTCTAAATTGAATTAGAACACATAATTGTGTCCGAGATATAGCTATTCAAGATATTTATATTCTGAAAAATCAAAAAGACAAAAAATAGCAGTAAAATTAACAGAACATACATTTTGTTTCTTGTCTGTTTTGGTAAATGAGTGGAATTTGTAGTTGTAGTGTCTTTGCAATGATGGGCTGATTGTAATGAATCATTTTTATTATTTTTCTTGTTCTGCACTTTCCTCAGAGATACTTGGTGAGTTTGCTTTGATTATTTAACATGTCACTAAATGTGTCTTTGTACTTTATTGTGAGCGTAGATGTTAGTCCTTTGTTCTGTCTTCATCATATATAGTATATTGTGTAGTTCCATCAGCCCTAGCAAACTCAAAGTCCCTGGTTTTCTGTTTGTCGATTTATGGATTAATTCCTCCATTCACTGCATGTTCTCATTGTTTACCACTCCCTTCATAATTTATTATATCCTTATGTCTGACAGCGGGTCATCTATCAAAATAGAAATGTAGAGATTATAAAATGTAAAGAAATCAACTCATTTTCTGATTTCTGTCCAGGCCACCGAGACCATTGAACATCACCAGTGACTACTCATTCTCCAACTCCATGCCTACATCAGGGAACCCTTACTCCACCAAAAAGTGAGTACAGCCCCAACAACGGATGTCCTGGATTTGAAAGAAAATCTTTTCAATTTACCACGCTCCCTAAAGGCCCCATTCCCTGTAGACTCTGTGACCCACACTGTCTTTACTTATTTCCTTTATTTTCCATTGTGTGTCTGTACATTTGTATATCCTCATGCCCCCTCTTCTTCTTTGTGGTTCCTTGTGCTAAATGTAAATGGCTTAACTTACAGCAAGAGTAACTGTGTTAGGCAAAAAATACCTTTGACTGAGGCCGCTCCACATCTGTTTAGAGGGAGAGGGTAAGTAACACAGGTGTGCATCAAGAATGCCTTTGTAGCTCAAATGCATGTGTGAACTAATATAGGTCATAATCATAGGTCATAAACGTGAGTGCTGCTTATCCTCCTTAAGGAACCAGTTTTCTTGTATAGGGTTGTATACATTGTTTTAATTGAGGGGCTTTTTCCAAAGAGGAAATCAAGGATGAAGCACGCATCATAAAAATCATTGGCAATTAGTTTGAAGAGTCTGTTAGTAATTCCTTCACACAGGAATGGGAAATACTAACTGCCAGTTTCAAATATAAGCCGCTTTCAACGTTTCCCTTAATCTCCTCTAGACACCTTAGCATTTTAAACTGTTTAATTTCTCAGGCTCGATGTTTATGATGTATTTGTTTGGGATTAATGTAATGGTTGTATTTTGGAAGGTAAAAGTATCAGGATTTTTCTCTTAGCCAACACTACTTTCATTCATTACTCAGGCTTTTAGAAAAACCTACAGATGTGATGAGTGAAGGTGGTTCTTTACGTTATGCTTGATTTTTTTACTCTCTGCAGTGACACAAAAAAAAACAGGGCTTTCAGAGATTTTTTGTAATACAATGACTGAGAATACCTTTTTACATTCCCAAACTTTATGGCAAGACTTTAGACTTTAGGCCGCTGGATTATAGAGTCTACAGATTTAATATTGTACTTATACAATAAAGCAGCTTTGATAGACACATTTAAGAAATAACATTAAAACACAGATTGATGAAGAAATATCTAAATATAGTAATGGTTTATGCCCACGATGTTCGTTATGTAGACCTTCTGTTAAAGTTGCGGTAGCCAATATTTATATATCAACAATGGATTGAATGACTATGTGTTGTGTGAAAGGGGTTGCTCATAGTAGCTTGAGGCCATCATGATGAGATTATGCTTTAGGTGGTATTTTTTATTTATTTAATTAGCTGTTTTGCTAGTATATGAGCTTGGCTAGCTACAATTTGAAATACTTAAGAGCTAAGATTAAAGAAGCAAATAAATAACTAAAACATGTTTTACAAGAAAGCATGCAATTACTTATATTCATATTTTTTCCTCTGGATGTATTCACTATGCATTTCTTTACTATTGCTGCTTTTTTAAGACATGTTGTGGTCATAGCTCGCATTGACCCTGAATATTGTCAGTAGAAATGGTTGCTTTTGTAGTTTGTGATGCAGGTGGAATGCCTCTATAAATATTGGAGCATCATCAAAAAGAATGTGCATGCATGACATATCTCGGTTGGCAGATTGTTTGGCTTACAAATAATGACTTAAATAGTTTTAATAACAGAGCATTGAGTGATTGAAGCTTAGAGAATGTAAACACAGAGCTTGTAGAGTCTTATTTTGCTGGGCATGTCCTTAATCGTGCTCCTAGCCTTCATCACTGCCGTCTCTCCCAAACATAATATGGCCTTGTTTTCTCTCTAGTCACCCATGAATGGCGGCTTTTCAGCCACTCTCCTCCTCTTCTCCTTTGTTGCGTTTTCTACTTTTCTCTCTCTGCTGCCTCTCCCCTCGTCTTTCTATTGTCACCTGTGTAATGTGGTGTTTTATGTTTTTTGAAACCCTGCACTGTTCCAGGTTGAGCTACAACCTCGATGTTGCCGATAGACTTGCAGACGAACATGCTCTGATTGGTCTCTATGTGAAGCTACTTCAAAAGAACCCCAAATCATGGTTAGTTCGGTGTGCCGCTGTGTTTGCCAAACAGCAGTGGAGACCCAGTGCTCTCCTGAATCGCCCGCTTTGCAAACCTTCCCCTTATCTAACCTCTTCTGAGTGTGTTAGAGCCCTAACGCTGCATGTTGTCAGCTTTACAGACTAGTCACCTCGACACTTGACCCTTCGGTTCAGCAGAATTGATAACTGATTTGTATCCAAAATGTCCACCTAGAGATCAGTATTATTTTTGCATTTAATACCAAGGTTAAATTCTTTCTTAAAATACCTTGTAAGTATACACACGACTACACAATGTTTAATATTACACTTTTCTCAATCTTAAAATGTACATGTTGTTGTCTTTGCCTGAAATATGCATAAAAGTTAAAGTCTCATTAAAAAAGTGTTATATTTGCAGCAATTGGAAGGTCATTTTAAAATGTAACGGATCACTTTTAACCCCCTTACAAATGTAACAAGTAATGTACGTTTTTTAATAACTTCGTCAAAGTTATCTTTCTTATTACATTCAATCACTACTCTAACACGTTTAAAGCTCGGCAATAAAGTTTAATATTTGTAAAAACATAACTGTCAAACTTTTATGACATTTTATATATGCAACCACATATTGGATTGGAACAGAGCAACAAAATAAATGTAATGTTTTACATAAAAGATTACGATCGAAAGCAACATATATTCAAATCTAACCCCTTACACCACTTTGTTTGTTGAAATGTATTTATTTTTGTTTTTTGTAATTATATAAGTCCATTATATGTACTGTAACTCTTTACTCCCAACACTCTATATTTTTTCAATAAAATTGTACAGCTCCGCATGTTAAGGGCAGATTAGGTAAATCATTGGTACCAAATACTTTAAACACTTTTAGCATTTGTTTTCCTCAGATTCCTCTTTAATAGGTAATCTTTTAATGTGTTGGTAAAGCTGGTGTATTTTCTTTATTAAAGCAAGACTGATGTGTTTAGATTCATATTTGTACCACTTGGAATATGACATATTCTGTATTCCTTTGTTTTTTGTGTTTGTGTGCAATATTATTCTTATGTGTACTGTATGTGTGTGTTTTTGATTCTACTTGCATTGTCAATTATCACGTTATCTGTATTATATATCAGCCGCTCCCACATATGTTTCTGAGTGCATTTGAGTGCTTTTACTGAGAAACAGTTTCCTTTATCAGCGGTCAGATTGTATAAGGCAAGCAACCCTTCTGTTCTTTAAATACAAATGATTTCTCTAGCTCTATTTTTATGTGATAATCCAACTTCAATCCCGCTTTTGTGGTTGACCATAAGTAGCTTAGCGTGATTACTCAGGCCTCTGCTGTGAAACCTCTGAAGCTCGCCTACCAAACAATTAATCTGACTTTTGATCAAATTAACTTTCTTGGATTTTTCCTGCATAGTTTGTATCGTATCTGTGTAGTAACTGTGTCCTGTTGTGACTCCATTTTCCTCTCGATCAGTTTGCTGGAGAGCAGTAGCTATCATGATGAAGAGCACAGTCTCATCGCCCGCTATGCTGCTAGACTGGCTGCTGATGCTGCGGTAAGATATATATTAATATATAAAATACATTTATTGCTCACAATATCGTGGCATCTTTCATCTGAGTCCTCTGCCAAAAATCTGAGAGGATGGGTTAACGTATGCTGCCACTCCGCCTTCTACCCTTTTATTGCACGATGATAAAGGAGATTTCATGTGATGATCATTTCTAAGAAGACTTGTATGCTGGTTTATGTTCGGATCAGGTCTTGACGGATGGCTGGTGACTTGACTGTTTTATCCCCCCTGTGAGATATGAGATAAGGTAATGGATGAGGTAAAACCAGCTCACATGATGTCTCCTGCTCGGTTCTAACAGGCTCAGCAGCAGAGGATCCCCACAGACCTCCCCTGCTCTCTGGATGCCAACAAACAGCAGAGGCAACTCATCGCTGAGCTCGAGAGCAAAAACAGGTCAGGACGGCTGCTGGGCTGATGCTGTTCACTCCTATTATGTTATCTCCTTCTTTCTCATATTAAATACTGCAAAATCAAGATATTCACAAAAGATTCATGGTCTGACAAAAATTAAATTACCTCACGGTTAATTCAGCACTGAAAACAATCACTATTATTATTAGAAACCTTCATAATTAGCCTTTTTTACACAATTTATTTGATTATTTTTGTCCCATTTGCCCTGCAAACATACAAAAAGAAAGAGGACCACTCTTAGACGCGTTAATAAAATTGGTCTTCACAAAATAAACCCTTTTAACTGGGGAAATGAATATATATCAGCTGTGCTGTCCTGTTTTTCACGCTTACCCTGTTGCTGCTTGTACAACTGAATTTCCCCACGAGGATTAATAAAGGTCCATCTTATCTTATCTTATATAATATGATTTTATTTAAATGTAAAGATAACTGGGAACATGCAAGGCAAGTCAAGGTAATTTATATACATTTGACAATTCATACATGGCAGCAATTCAAAATAGCTTTACATATTGCTTAAAATAGGTACATTTGTGAAATGGTTTGGATATAGAACTCATGCAAAGTCCAAGTATGATTTTGTTCAAAAGGATAAGATGTTATGAGTGGAATAGTGTACTGTAAGTGTAGACTTTTTCCCTACTCCTTTCGGACATGTAATGTTCATTTGTGTCGTTTTTTTATGTTTTTCACAAGAAATTGTATGTGAGAGTGAGAGTGCTATACAGTATATTATCTCCATTTATAATTTATATATTCAATATTATTTACATTACTGTATATCCATTTTGTTTTATATTTATTGTTAAACCTATTTGTTACATGTTAAAAATACATTTAATCTAGGAAAAAAACAAAAGCAGTTAGGAAGACTTACAGTATCATTGAAAGTAAGGGCAAGTTTAAATGACAGCAATAAATAATGGTGAATAATGAAGTGGAGACAAAAGTTCAATTACAGGCAACAGTGAACGAGTATGTAAGTTTTAATGCAGCCATCATTTATATTTTGTATTTAATATAAATACATGATGAATTACTTGGGCACTTGTTTATGGCATCTACTGTGGTGAGGAACACAACGAGAAATATCACCCGACTGAGCCGTCCCCCTCAGCTCCACAGAGCTTTATTGGCTCATGGTCACACCGGCATCGAAGGACCCATGGTTTATGTTGTTGGTAACGTCTTTAATTTTCCTACAAGGCAACATATATGTTGGGCAAAGGTCTAAAGGGTCATTCACCCTGCTTGTTTGGCTTTCCAGGCCAGCATCCTTACTGTTTGAGTTTGCTCTTACTGTTGACTTTGGTGTCACAAGAGAGCTGTTTCTCAGGAAAAAAGTCAATAAAAAACCACTATACTATCCTACATCGAATAGCAGGCAGACAAAGCTACCAATAAGTTTGTGACACAGTGAAGTATTGAGAAGCTAAACAGCCAGATACTTCCTTCAGGAGTAAAAAAGAAACTGCTGAAGAGAGCAAAGCTTTCACAAATCTAGGGACATAAACCAATAGTGCTCTCTCTGCTCTAACAGATGTGATCAAAAGTTGTATTCTCAGCTTGTTTCCGATGCCCCCGAGTGGCCAAAACAAATCACTTACTGCAGATTGTTACATGTCTGATTTGGACAGTACAGTAAGCTGCTTTGTGTTTTTATAACTCTAAACTGTATAACTTTACATCTAATAATGGCAAACTCCACTCTTATAAATACTTTTGAAACCTATCTATTTCAATTCCGAATTTATTTTCATGTAACATTGTAAAAAATTGTAATATTGCATTTATTTTATTTTATTCATCAGAGTTTTTTCTTCCTTATTTTTATTCTCTGGAAGTTGTTCCAAGATTATGTAGCAACGAGCAGCTTCCCAGTTTGTTCAGATGTCTGATTTATAACCTGCTCTTATTTGTGTGTGTGCCTGTCACAGAGACATCCTGCAGGAAATCCAGCGGCTGCGCATTCAGCATGAGGAGGCCTCCCAGCTGCCGCCTGACAGGGGTCAGCAGAACCCCACCCTCCTGACTGAGCTACGACTTCTCAGGTAGCTCTGCCTCCTTTTAATCCTCACGATGCTGTGCGTTTATACAGACACTTTAGCTTAGGCTGCAGCAGAACTAATATTGTAATTAATTTCCTTCAGCAGTCTACAGATGTTCTTACAGATATTTCTGACGCGACAGTATGGTATCATCACGCTGTACAACTTTTTTCCTCTGCTAGGCAACGCAAAGATGAGCTGGAACAAAGAATGTCGACTCTGCAGGAGAGTCGCAGGGAGCTCATGGTGCAGCTGGAGCAGCTAATGATGCTTCTCAAGGTACTACAGACGAGCCTTTCATCTCTCTGACTTCACAGCGCTGTAATACAGAGCGCAGATAAGACGCCTTCATAATTACCAAGCAAACACATATTCTGGTTCTTGTAGGGAGAAATACGTTTGATGATTTTGCTTTTTGGCCAGATTCAGCTCCTTTACAGTTAAGGTTTGCATGTTTATTTAAATGAACACGTGTATCGTAGGTTGTTTTTTATTTGGAGGCAGGTGGAGAGCATATGATGGATGATGGATTCCACTTGTATTACAATTTCTCACAGCTGTGTCGGCTCACTACAGCTAAAGCAAACGCTGCACTTTGCAGATGTCAGCAGTAGCCTAACATGTCCATTAGAGGGCGTACATCTGTACCATAGACTGTACAAGTCAACCTCGGTTGAGGCATATTATGCAATTTTTTTTACAGTCAAAATAAAAACTACAGGACACTCTCATTTATATTTAAAATGTTGAGCTATTTATTCAAGATCTGCTGCTCTGTGTTTTTGTAATTATCAACTACATCATTTAGGCCTGTTAAACTAACCCTTACCGTGTTCAGAAACATGTTTAATCTAGGTGATGTTCTGTGTCAGTCATTCAAGTGATTTGTGAATAACAACAGCCTATAATTCTGTGTTTTGGTCTTTGTTACACGAGCCATCTTTAACATATTCTTTTGTAAATCATGTCACATATGCCCCTGATTAACTATGTTATCCAAGAGTCAATAGTCCAGACAGATGCTTTTAGAAGCAGGATATTGAGTTTAGGATTATGCTCCATCACACCCTGTAAGACGACATGTCTAGCCTTCCTCTAAGGAGGAAATCCTTTGGTGCGATAATGTCTTCTGCAGTCAAGAAGACAGGAGTTTCTCAAAGCCTACATAAACTGCTGACTATACTGGCTTCAGTGGGGAGGATATCAATCTAATTAAGCTAAAAGGATCAATGCTAAGCCACATGAGGAAGCCACATGCTTGTCACGTCTTGGAGGATTACTGATTGGATTTTCTTTGGGAAATACTCAATGCAATATTGTGGTTGTTTCTTTCATGAGCCGTAAAATATTGTTTTTCAGTTGGAGGAGGAACGGCAACAAGCTGTAAGTGTGAAACTGTGAAGCAGAAAGTGGCTGAAACTGGACTTGGATTCAAAATGATTGCATGTTGGGAATAAACTATTTGCTGTTTTGAAAACTTTATTTGAATTTGGAAATGCATGGTGTTGAACAGCAGGCTTTTCTTTTTTTTGTGTCTAACTTTTAAAAAAATAATAATAATTTGCCCTCACAAAAGGGACTTATAGAGATACAAATTATATAGACAATACAAAAAGAAAAGACAAAGAAAGAAAAAATATAGGGAATCCCTTTCCCATGCCATCCCGTCCCCCCCTCTTCCCACCCATCTTGCCATTTCACGGAAAATCCTACCTGATGTTTTTTAGCAATCGTCTGAGTTCATCTATATATTATATATATTATTTATATTATAGCATAACAACTCGTGGTTTGTTCTGTGGGAACAATTGGAAGATTTGAAAGAAGATCTGCTCGTGAAAAGTACTGACGTAACAGAAACTGCATCTTAATGACTACATAACATTTCTAACATGTGTGTAATGTGTTTAACTAATAAAGCTAATGCGTTTTACTTTTAGGACAACTAAGCTTCTCTTACAGTTGAATGTAATGGTTTGTTGCTGTATTTTGGAGTTTTAATAGATTTTTGTTGCTGTGATCTGAACACTTAAGAGGAACATTTTTTTGTTGCATTTCTTGCAAAAGGATTTCTTTGATAAGAAACCTTTTGATTAGGATTGTATGTTACTCTTCTTACAGTCTTAACATAACAGCATGGGTTCCTCTGTTAACAATGCCAGCAGTGTGGCATTAGTTAGCTCTGAAATGACAAATAAATAATCAAATGTCCTCAATGTGTTGCAGACTCAGGGTACCGGCTCTCAACGCTCTTCCCCCAGCCACACCATCAGCCGGTCGATCCCCACCCCGATCCACTCGGACTCCGCCGGCACGACACCGACTCACACACCTCAGGACTCACTCATGGGCGTGGGAGGGGATGTTCAGGAGGCCTTTGCTCAGGGTAACACAGAAAAGCATTCATTTGCATTCATATTTAATGATTTAAGGATGAGTGGAAGCAACACTTTTTACTTTGTTTTTTTAAAGGTCCGAGGAGAAATTTGAGAAACGACCTCCTCATTGCTGCTGATTCCATCACCAACACAATGTCTTCCCTGGTTAAGGAACTCAATTCAGGTACAAAATGAATTTTAAAAAGTTGGGTTTGCTTTTTACATTTTGAGACGACCTCTGTTTTAAAATGTATTTTTCTTACAGAAGGTGGAAGTGAGACTGAGAGCACTGCAGATTCAGACTTTGGACGCAGTGACCTTTTGGCCGCAACCTCTTCAGATCCCTTCACATATAATACAAGGTATTACTGTGGGATGTCTCATCAATGATTCATAACAAGTCATAGTTTTTGTCTTCTACAGTTTAGCTCATCCATTGTTGCTGCTTAATTTCTGAAACTGCTCTGGCACTCTCTGTTGCCAGCTTTGCTTCGTTTCATAGAGACGTGTGATCATTGAGGATATTTAGCAAATGTTGCCACCTTTTAAACTAAACTTAAAATTATTACTCTGCCATCTTGTGCACAAAACTATTTCTTAATTTTGAATTTAATTTAATACTAATATTATAAACACAAGCTTTTAAATCTTCCAACTTCTAAGATTTCATAGGTGCTTGATGTGAATACATGTTTGTGAATTAGTTTTTATCACAATATCTTGTGTATAATGGAAAGATATCAATTTTCTTAAAATCTAGCAAGTACATTTCTTCTTATTGTGTTAATAATATTATTATAACTATATTATAATTTACCTTTCCCAAAAACAGCAGGAAGATATATTGCCTATGGAGAATTGTGTGATTTATATTAATTATACGATATTACCTGTTGGTGTTCAGACTTGAAAATTGTTTTCCTATTGTTGTTGTTTTCTGTCACAATACCTTCAGTTTTCAGGAAGACGTCTGATCTTATGTCTTGTTTTAAAATGTGTGTTATCTGTCACAGTCGTGTCAGCGCAGCAGAGGAGGAGAGTTTTGAGAGCGATCTGGATCAGCTGCTGGAGGACGAGCTCCAGCTGGAGGAGCTGATGAAGCACAGGCAGGAACCAGAGAAATCCTGCATGGTGAGTTTTAGCTTTGCAAGACAAAAATGGTATGAGAAGGTTGCAATATGTGTCTTTTTCAATAATGAAATAGCTCCTTCTCAATACTTCTTCTAACTTGATACGTTTGTTTTGAAATTGTTGTGCAGGTGACGCTGCAGCAGTGACAGTGCTAGCTCAGGTTCCTGGTAAGTATCTAAAATAACCTAATCAAATCAAATGTCTTTACTGTATGTCCTCCTCTGTGAAAAATCTATGGATGTTTTTCCAGATTTACGCATTTTTGTTCTTAGTAATATTTTGCATAGCATTTTTTCCTTGAAAGCCCATAAATAATGATAACATGTAGTTACCAGTACTTTAACATGGTTTGTCCAGGGAAGAGGCCTGACAAAAACATATGGCAATATATTAAAAATGCATATGGATGACAGATTATATTCCCCGAAGATTAAAAGAAATCAATCAGAACCGATTTTACAGTTCGCCATTTTTAAAATGTTCAAATCCTGGGCAATGGACACCTTTCTGGTCATAGGTCTCGACAATAAAGAGATAGCAGACAAAGGATGCATATAGTAATGCCACATCCAACATATTCCTTTTAAACAAAACTATGATTATGTAAAATTAATACACTTTTCATTTCATTCTAAGGTTAAGGCTAGTTTATTTAAATAGCACATTTTCACACACAAAGACAATTCAAAGTGCTTTACATAGGGATTGACACGTAATAATTCAAAACAAAAAGGGATAAAAGAATGGCTGCAGCAAAAAGCGCTAAAGTGCAATGATAAGGCAGCATCACAAAGAAAGGTTTTAAATATTGATTTACAAGAACTCAGGGTGTACCACAGATTTTCAGGCAGTTTGTTCCAGGTTTGCGGCGCATAAAAGTTAAAAGCTGCCTCAGCAAATGTAGTTCTAGCATGTAGCACCAACAATAGTCAACCTTAAAGAAAATATTTGACCCATTTTTTGTATTCACAATGAAATAAAATGTTTTTTGTACGCTTAACAGGAGAGCAATATGAAAAGCAACAATAGTAGAAGACACTGGAGGAGACGACACTGGGCCGACAGGACTGAGCACTGAAGACATGAAGAATTTAAGTGGCTGAATCCAACCATAGAATGCGTTTATGTAAAGAAATATTTTTTAAACAACCACATATTTAAGGTAATACTGTGAGCTGATATAAAGAGATTAGTTAGTGGGCTGTCTATTACACCACAGGTGCCATAAAAACTCATGAATTTGGGGTCTTTTTCTTTCTTTTCTTTTTTGTGAAGTGTTAAGCAAATGTTCAACTCAAATTCTCCTGTTTCTGCAAAACAGTTAATCACATATAAGTGTTTGTCTTCTGATTTAAAAAATAAACCTACGTTGGAGTCGAAGTTATAGTTCAAATGTGCATTATTTTATAAATGTATAACTCCAGATTCAACGAGTAGTCCATAGATTTCTAACTGTTTCTGTCGAGTGTTTTTGGAGCAGGCCAATCTGATAAGTTTGTTTTATTTTTTACATTAGTTATTATAATGCACACATGCCTTAGCTGATTGGATGACCTCTGAAAGGAGCTCATTCAAACCGTCAATGCAGCATGTAGCGAACAACAATGAGGTAAAGCTCATTAAATCTGATGCTGAGAAGGGATTTTATCCAAATAGATGTACACTGTCTACATTTAAACTGTCATTTAAATACAATATCTAGATTGATGTGTTTTAAAATCTTGTTAAAGACACAGAGACTTCGAAATAACTCAAATGTTAAGGTTTACACCGGTGAGGGCTTTGAACAAACTGTGTTTACTATCAACGGTTTATGATTTAATGTTCAATCATTTTCCATTGTTTCATGTTATCGTTGATGCTCTCACAAAAAAACACCTCTGTGTGACTTGCACACCAAACATACACACACTTGTGAGTGTGTGTGAAACTTTACTCAGTCACTTTGGGAAAAGTGGCAAGCCAATCTAAAATCAGAAATGTGTGAAATATATCTAGTTTGATTTTTGAGCAAGTTCATAGCAGTGATTTTGCATGGTGGTGATGCATAATAAAGTGTTGACACAATATCACAATTGTTTCCTATGAACTCCTTTTCTCTTCCTTTTTCCATTCCAGACCGGCACACTTCAATTGGCTTGGTTTGGCAGTGCACATTTATTATCTGTCATAAATGCACTGTTGGCTGCCCTCAACCTATTGTCTATAATTCATCACATAGACCCACCATCTGAGGTAACATAAAAGCAGCCATCCAGCACTGAATCTCACAGCATGTGAATATTAGGAGGGAGGATTTTACTCTCAGGCTCAGGCAATATTATCAGCATGTGAATAACAAATGTGTATCTTTATTCTTAATATCATTACCACTACTACAAGCTACTACCACAAGCCCGTCCTTAGCACATGTAAATACAGTTGTTCTATTTACAAGGTAGACCAACAGTGTCCTTCCCCAGGTATTTGCATAATTTAATATCTACTTCCTTTGTTTATCTCCTCTATGTTGTGTCTAGACTACTGTATCAGTACAGTCAGCAAAGCAGCTATTTAGAGATTCATTTCATACCAAGCCTCTACCAAATATATTTAGTCTTTTATCCAGTGCATTACTGCGCCCTGGTGTTCAAACAGGAGGAATGCAGTTGTGCCAGCACAGCAGCTAAACATCAGAGGAGAACTTGGTGCACTTTTTCCTTGCTTAGAATTTGGATGATCTAAAATAAATAAATAGGAAGCGTACTTTTTAAAAGAAATCTTGAGTTTGCTGTATTAGAAAGGCCCTTAGACTTCATGTGGATTTTTTTAGACAGGAATTTAAAACCAGTTCATACATAATGCCCATATTTAAAAAGAAAAGGACAGTCACAAAAATTAAAATCGCAAAAGGTAGCCAATGCAATACACAAGTTTTGTCTGACAAATAGTCACAAAAACACTCACATGTTCAACTTTAAATCATAAAAAACATAGACAGAGCAGCAAATCTTGACTTTGAAGAAGCTGCAAACAGAGATTAATGTTATTGTCATCACTAATATAATAATATTTATAATATTAATAGATTAATTCTTATTTTTGTATTCTTTGTTAATTGTTGTTATATTTTAATACTTTTGTTTTGGAAGGAAAATATTTCTGAATGATGGTGGATTGAGTCAATCTTGTGTTTAATAAATACTATAATTAGTTGAGAAAATATGTTGGTTTACTTTCATCGTGGAAAGTGATTTGACACGGAGCGACAAGACGGAAAGATGACGGATGTTCCGTATGATCAACGCATCGAGGCGTGATTGGTCAACATTATGACAGATGTCAGTAGCGGGCCAATGAGCTCCCACACCGATGAAGCATGGTCCAATCAGATCCCCGCTCTCCGCTCATCGCGTAGTGAGAATTGGCATATGAGGGTGGGGTGACTCAGCCGGAAAACTGCTTTTTTAACACCTTCTAACCTGCGGAGCGGAGTTCACTGGTGAGTCTAATTTGAGAAATTCAATGGTTAATTTGTTTAATAAGTGCCAAATGTTGTGCAGAGGCCAAAACCAGTGCATTTCTACGTGTCTGTCGGTGGTTCGCACGGTGATGTAGTCCAGGGTCAGGGCATATGTCGGCTGTCACTGTTCTGACTAACTGTTGGCACTTGGCAGGAGCAAAATTAGCTTGCTGTAAGTTGGCGGTTAGCTGAACAAGATGTACCACAGTCACTGTGAGCAACGTGCGTAGTGCAAAGACAGTCCTTTCTCATTTGCTATGACATGTGTAGTAGCCTTGCTTTCCAATCATCGTTTCTCCTTTTAGCTGTCATTCCGGACACGAAGCTGAGTTAGCTTCTTTCACGAGATTCACTGTCTGCAGCTAGCTGCTTCGTTACGGAGTTGCTTTATAAACAGTATTGTGAAATTAACAATGCTGTCTCGTGCTTTCCTCAGTTAGAGCTTTTACTACGCAGTGGCGTACACTGAGGACAGGCGAGAAGCAGAGGGGGGAGACCATGGACCTCTTTTGTCTTGGGTGCAAAATTGCCCTTTTTGTATTGTACAAGGCAACTTTTATTACACACATAGTATTTTAAGTAACTGCTTAAAAGATGTGATATTTGAGATCTGTGTTCCATCCTTTTTGGTCCTCCCCACCCTCAGTTTGGTTATGAGGTTCCCCTGAAAGTGTTTGTGCACACCCCGGCCCTGACTGTAAAACCCCTTTTGTCAAATATTATGCTTCCTGTATAATAACCTAAAACACCTTGCAAACACACATTGTAACCTGCTAATCAGGACAACACTGAGACACTGATATTTTTTAAATATTGAGGTTTTTTTTTGGGTGGAGCTGCCCCCCCTCTCACCCACCCACTTGAGTAGCCAGTGCAAGAGAAAGCCTGCTGAGATATGAAGGGAGAGAGCAAACAAAGCTCTGTTTTTCCTCTAATGGAAAGAGCTTATGTCCCAAAGGACCATTGGTTTATTTATAATGTAGCCAGCATGCACAGAGACTGTACATCAAGCAACACAAACCTGAAGGAAACACAGCAGCAGTAACAGTTAGATTATCCTGCTTTGTTCTAGTCTTTTACCCACTTGATTTATCCTAACTACCCAAACCTACTCTATTCCAAAGAATGCATCATATACATGTTAAGGAAACTGTTTACAAAAATTACAGCATTGGAATTTACAAACCATTTGGCAGGCCTTTTATTTTCTCATTTTCTTTACACCTGCAAATAGTATAACTTCATATTTTCTATAGCTAAACAGTCCTGACACATTTAAGGTCATGTTCAGACAGGCATACACACCATAATTCATTTCAGACATGGGGTATTTGGGCAAAAAAGTGGAACCTGACTCGCTTTTTGCTGCAACATAGTGCAACGTCATCAGGCCGTGCACTGCATTGACCAGTTAAATATGTTCCTAACATTCCTGATAGATTATTTTTCAGCCTGGTAAACTCCATAAACATTGTATTTGAAACCAGGTAGAGTTATGCCATCTAATAATAATAATTCATATTCTTGACTCAATACTGGACTGTGATTGTATTCCCTATTCTGACCAGTACATAAAACAAGGAAACTGCTGTTTTAGTCTAACTGCCCGGAGAGATACAGTATTTGGCTTTTCATTTTTTTTATATAAATGCTAGCTTGTTGTTAAGAGTAAAACCCCTACACAAGTGTAAGTTCCAAACCCGGCCTTTGTCTGTGAGGGCATGTGTCGTCCATAGGGTGTACTATTTAAATCTTAGGCTTCACAGTCTGACCATTTATTTTGAACAAGGCATGCGTGCTTTACCTAAGTGCCCATCAGACTGAAAAGTTCATTTCAGTGACAGCCTCACACTAGCTTTGCCATCCATCTTATCAGTGAATTTGGAATGCAAATCCTGCTCATCTGAACAAGCACAGAGCCTTCGGACTTCCAGCTGCCACTCAAGTTGGACATTGTCACTTGTTTGCTGCTTGCTGCCAGAGACAAAGCAGACCTCTGTGTATTCTCTCATCTAATTGTAAAGAGAACAATATGGATCATTTGTCACTTAACAGTCTGAAAAGGCCTGTAGCATTAATGTAGTAGAAGAACAGCACAGCATGCTTTGGTTCTTAGTGGAGACATGAGTCCACGCCACAGTTTGTTCAGTTAATGAGATTAGCACTTGCCTTTTGTTTGGCTCAGCAGGAATTCATCAAAAGACCAAAGAACGTTTTTTTGACCCAATAGAGTCAAAGGATCCTGTTTATCCGCACATGAAACATAACTACACGAGATATATATCCATCATTCACACACTTGCCTTGATTTCTTTCCCCAAGACTTTCAGATATTGAAACACATAGCTTGAAGGCACACATATTAATATAGGGCTGAACTGTTGCAGTCAATCCATGGCACATGCATCCTCTTTGCTGACATGTGACTTTAAAGCTCCAGTGTGATTAGTTTAAGCTGAATAAATCATAGTGATTATGAACATGATTGCCATCATTTCATAATAAAACACCCCTTGGAATTTTGAAAATGTTTTTAATGATTAACAGAATGCGACTTCATGAAGCTGTGGTTACACAATACACATACAGTATGGAGAAAGGAAAACCATAATAGTTCCAATCACATTTACTGGTTCTTATAGATCCATTTAATGGTGGCCGTTGTTATTGGATCAAATAATCAGACTTCGTTGGACATTTATCTGCATTTTAACAGAGATCAAGAGTGCGCTGTATGCTTTCTGTAAAAGCTAGTAAGTTGTAGAGAAAAAGTGACTTCAACTTTGTCCTGAGGGTGGCACCAGAGGAAGAGTTTTTAGTAAGTGCACAGATGGTGACCAAATGTTGAGAGTAAAAGGCATCCCTTACCCAACTTTAAAAGCAGGGATGGACAGTTTTGATTTGTAGTTGACATTTTGACTTAAAAAGTAACAGCTGGCACTGCATTTAGAGGTCGATGTGTACACTTTGGAAATAAATCTTTGTTAATAATCATTGTTTAAAGATGTTTCCTTTCCACTAAGGCAGGGTTTTGAGTATTTGAACCAAAAGATCAAAAAAAAAGTGCTGCCTCGTCGTATGCCTACCTTTTGTTACATATCATTGTCTAATACGCAACCCTTGCCCTATTGGTTTACTTACTAAACATTAAAGACAGACTTCCAACTGTTTTATACACAATTATACCTCCGTTTTAAATCCGTTTGTTCAACAAGTTATTTTTAAATAAAGTGTTTTTTATTTGTGAACTGCATATTGTTTTCGTCACAACCATTACACAAGGGACTTGGCTGACTCTAGGACTGTTGTGGGGCTCATCCTGACCCAAACAACACAGGACAAACTGACACACATACAGGTGTCAAGTATTACCAAGAATGTTGACTCAGTACTGATAGTGATGCTATCATTGTATTGATCTCAAAGTCTGTAACTGCATTTTCTTGACTGTCTTTGTTTTTACGTTTTACTTAAAGGACTATCAGGGGGGAAAACTCAAGGCAGTAAAATTTAAGAGAATCAGAAATGCTGCACCTTTCCCAGAGGCCCTTGCTGCCAGGGGCGAAGCTACAGTTGGAGGACATATGATTGTCTGGACATGCTTCATGCATAGGATTCCTGTACAGAAACATCATAGCTATGTTGCTGAGAGCTGTCAGGGAGCTGCCTGTGTTGTCACATCACTTTTCCATCAAGCGTTCAATGGTTCCTTACCACTGATTACTAACATGTTTAGACTTGGACTGAGTGGACCTTTATTTATATAGAGATGTTTAAAATCAGATGTGTAATGATTTATGGGACATTTATGGGAATTGTTGGCGGTCTCACTATTTGACAAAAATATACATTTTATTTTCGAATGAGCAAAATAAGTTGTAGTGGAGGATTGCCTTTTAAATAAAGCACCACTCGAAACAAACAGTGTATTTTTCTCTACGTTTTTTATAACTTAAAAATAGAATACATGTTATTATTTTTATTATAACATTTGCAGTTTATATTTTTTAATTCAAACAATAACATGGTGTACAAGAAATAACAGAATTGGAGTACATTTGAAATGTCTAAGGATCTAATAGCTTTAGCCAATGTATCATTTTTAAGTTTTCAATATAAGTCAAATACATTTCATCTGTAGCAAATGATTCTGCTAAGGTATTTAATCATGAAGACATAAATGACATCTGCAGCAAAATGGAGAATTTTCTAAATGAGTTGTACATCAATCGTTGTTAGTATATCTCTTTAATTGTTTTCAAGATTTCTCTCTGGAAGTCAAAGCCAAAAGAAGAGCCATGGAAACCTCTCAGCCATTCAAAGAGGCAGCTCTGCGGTAAATACAAAACAAAACAAAAGCAGTGATTTACAATATAAAAACAACACAAACAGGAAATATCTGAGCTACCACAGTCTGCAACACGACCGCATGTGTGTTGAATTTAGATCTTTGTCTAAATGACAAAGCAACTTGTTACTTTCCTACTGGATATTTAGAACCACATTTACATGATGATTACATCATTTATAGTAGGGCTGCTCAATTAATCATATTTTAATCACGAATATAAAACGATTATTTTTTTATTCTTATTATTTTTTGGGTTTTTCAGTTGAATTATGCTTAAATTTCAGGGTAATCAACTGTTAAAAACATACTGTTCAACATTTTTTTTCTCCAATAAATGATATTTTCAAAGTCAATGAATAATCCCATTTAATAATCGCAATTACAATTATTGACCCAAATAATCGAGATTATGATTTTTGCCATAATCGAGCAGCCCTAATTCATAGTCAGTCCATTCATTTGTTGGTTGACAGAAAATAGTTTGGCCACAACTTTAATAATAATTTAATTCTATAAGCCATTTATCACCCACAGTTATTTAGTAATGGTTCCAGCTAATCAAATGGGAATAATTGCTGTCTCGTTTGGTCAGTCCAAAGCCACAGTCATTCAGTTAGATAAGATTTAAACAGAGAAAAGCAGGAAATGTTCAGATTTGAGGGCTTAAAAAAAGCATTGTGTGCTATTTTTGAATGAAAATTACTTGAACAATTAGTCGATTATCAAAATAATTGGCCATTAGATTTCTACTAATTAAATTATGAACTCATTGTTAAAATCCTAAAGCGTTAAACAGCTGTTTAAAAAAAGTTCCATATGGCTAGTAATCAGAACATTTGGCTATACTTCCATGTGTTGCAATCATTACATCAGCGCCACTTCTATCTATCTATTAGGATCTGCTTGTGTTTTCTTTTATATGTCTGTTGTTGTAATCCCATAATCACCTAAAGATTTGAATGTGAAACTGGGTGGGCTGCATTTCCCTTTTGATCAGAATCATTGGCTATTGTCTGTGAGCCTTTATGAGCTGTCACTGAGTTGATCTGCATCTCCTAATCGTCAGGCATTGGTCTGATCTGGGATAATGCTTTTTCTTTTTTGTTGGAAGCACTCAAACGATCAATATAAATTTGGTTTACTGAAATACCCCACCATAAGGAACAGGCAGCCAACCCCATCAGTCACGTGGTACAGAGTGCAGCGACGTCATCAGGGCAGAGATTTGAGAAGAATAAGCAGACAGAGAGCAACGAGACCCGAAGGTGCGACAATTTCCTAGCATTTGCATCGTTTTTTGTTTCTTGGCCAGAGAGAGAACAGAGTATCTGTTCAACATTTTTAGAGACCCAAATGCCCGGTCCCACCCAAGCCCTTTCCCCAAATGGAGAGAATAACAACGACATCGTCCCGGACAACGGAACCAACATCATTCCTTACAGGAAAAATACAGTGCGAGGAGAGCGCGCCTACAGGTAAATCAGTGTCATGATCCGCATTTTAATCTCATGTTTGATTTAAGGAAGATCATAAACACACTGCTGCAGATAGAAACCTGCATTCCGGCCTCCTCGTCGTGTGTTTGGATTTTTGCTTTGCACCCATCCGCTATTTTCCCCCTGTTGTCTCTCAGTCTCCTGTCATGTTAGCTTTCTGTATGTGGCGTAAATTAGGCTAGCTTCTTATGCTGGTCTGTAGCACCTATAAATATATTTGGAAGCCGTGTAATGGTGTGAAATATTATGGTGCGCAATGGCACTGGTACATTTTTGCAGGAGTGGATCGCTTATTACATGACAAGAATACACAGATCCGCCCCTGCTGCTGCTAGTATCTTCCAATCGTGAAATGACACAGCTAAATAATCATCCCTAATATCACGATTGGTGTGTAAACGGGGGTGTTTTCATGTGTAGGACCCCCCTACGCCCTGCTGCACGAGCCCGATCCCCCCCCCTCCCGTGTTTGAATTAAGGCATCAGCCCAGCCCCGGTGTCGGCTGGCTATCCCTGCCGGGCTAACAAAGCATGCTAGCAGGCAGCACATACATCCGCTTTGTTGACATGACATCGGCTGGCCCACTTTCCTTCCTTCCTTCCCTCCTTTCCAGAGAAAAACAGTCAGACGAGGATCTGCTCCTGCAGTGCTGCGATAACCTAACTTTAACGCTGAGGGGTTACTATTATTATTTCACTGCGTAGTCTGGTCTCGGATGGGATGTTGCATAGGGATGAGGATGATTTAGCATGATTTAACGCCATATCAGTTGCTGCCATAAACCAATGGAGAGGGGCGTTTTTAATGCAGCTGGTCTCTATCATTGAATTAAGATGAGAAATGGTCCATTTCTGTTTAAAGATTTACAGAGGAATGCACACTTAAATTAATCTATGTGATGAGTATTACTGATTACTACGTACTTATTATATATGGAGTGTGCATGTTCAAGTCATTTGCTAAATGGGTTTTAAAGGACTGACCTTCACAATCATACCCTGCATTTTTGTAATGCAAAACACATGTTGAAATGCAACCTTCAAACAAGCTTTTGATAAACTAATACATTTATAGATTTTCTTGGCACTGTCAACACAATTGCTGGTAAAAATGGGTCGAGATGTTCTGGTGGTCTTTATTCAATTTGGCCTGGCTGATCAATGTTTCTGTCACTAAGTGTTAACACAATGAAATTGTATGCATCAATTAATTGTGTTGTGGCCATGCTTTGTAAGTGTAACTGCTTAATATGTGGTTTAAGGAAATCTCGGATGCACTTTTTGGCACATGGTATGCTTTTGGTGTTTAGGCCTGAATATCCCTTGTTTCATTGGGACAGGTTCCCTGGAAGCAAGCAAGTCAAATAACATGCCGACTAATCCAACTTTGGTACGGCTTCTCTTTAGCATGAAGGTAAAATCAGATTAAAGGCTCAAATTGAAAGAGGGCCTACAAGGACTCTTAAAATCTAGCTGGCAAAGGTGATTTTCACAAAATATGCAGAATGCTATTTTAATTGACTGAAAATGAACTAAAAAGAGATCCAAAGTAAGCAATAAAAGGGACCTACTAACACATTGTTACCATAATGCAGTGCATGATTGGTTGTGTAGTTAATTATTGTATCATTAAAGTCTGTGAATATACAATTGATTAAACGATCTTCAGAAAACCATCAGCAAAAATGTTGGTAATAACTAACTTAAGTCATGAGTAAAAGGCATATTTGATGCATTGCTTTTGTTTTTAAGTGTTGTTGTTTCTCTTTTGCAGTTGGGGGATGGCGGTCAACGTATATTCTACCTCAATAACCCAGGAGACTATGAGCAGGCATGACATCACTGCCTGGATTAACGACATGTTCTGCCTAAACTATACGAAAGTGGAGCAGCTCTCCTCAGGTAATTACACAATCACACACTTCTCTCTATCCTCTTCCCCCCTCTGCGCGTGTCAAAGAAGCTGTTTTGAGATCGCTTGCATGTTTTGCATCTTTTCCTGTAGAGCACATGGTTCAAATGAATCTGTGTAAGCTGGCACTTAAAGCAACCTGTGGAAGCATTCTGGTAGAGTCTATAAATAAACGTGTAGCCTGCTGTGTTCTCATGCTGTTACCAAGTAATCCAATTTAAATCAGTCTCAGCCCACAGAAACACAACAGAAGCACCCCTTTTCTTTAGGTTTAAGCTGCTTGGTTGATGTAGATGACCTCTTATGTGCTCTCTTGTTGGGGTTGTGTGTGTTTTATCTCATGGGTAAGCTGGTGACCTCTTTTTAAAGCAGATAAAGCTTTACCTAGGCTTCTGCTACTGTTAGCCATGTTACCAAGATTCTACACTAATAGTAGGGTTGGGCCAGTGTAGAAATGTCTGAACTAGTTTGATATTAAGCCAATCGTTGTGACGCCATGGTACCGGTTGCTGATGTAAGCTACTTTTTTTGTTGGCTAGCATAACATGAAACTGGTTTAAGGTTGTACACAAGACCAGACACGCAGAGTCCGAAATCAACCCAAGTTTTATTACTCATTTCTTTTGAAGGAAACGGGGTCATTGATAGAAAAGGCTGCCGTTTTTTCCCCCTTTTATTAGAGTGGATTTTTGTCGTGCAAAGGAAGGCACAATGAAACTTGGCCTCTATCTGGACTCTAGTCTTCTAATCTTCAAGCCAGAGATTATGTAATCAACCAACATTTTCTTCCATCTCTAGGAGCTGCCTACTGCCAGTTCATGGATCTGCTCTTCCCTGGCTGCATCAGTCTTAAGAAGGTCAAGTTCCAAGCTAAATTGGAGCACGAGTACATTCACAACTTCAAACTGTTACAGGCATCCTTCAAACGGATGAATGTGGATAAGGTGAGTCCTCCTACAACGTTCTCCTTTCAATCTTTTCTCCACACTTTGTGTTTTCAGTCAATTTCATCAGTTCCTATTTTCCTTCCCCCTTTGATTCAGATTATTCCTGTGGAGAAATTGGTCAAAGGCAGATTTCAGGATAACCTTGATTTCGTCCAGTGGTTTAAGAAGTTCTTCGATGCCAATTACGACGGCAAAGAATACGACCCAGTTGCAGCCAGACAGGGTCAGGATGCCCTCCCCCCCCCTGACCCCGGTGAGCAGATCTTCAACCTGCCAAAGAAGTCCCTCCACGCAGCCAGCTCCCCTACTGCAGGTAAGCTTCAAATGCGCATCTTGGTCTATGCAACTATATGTTAAATGTTTGCAGACAAAGGGGCATGTTTTCATACTTATATACCTGACCTGTAGTATTTTGATTGTTATGTTTAAGTTCTTCCAAAGTCAGAACAAAGACACCATTTTTGTTTTATTATTTACTTAATTACTTTTGTGTTGGTCGGTTTTCTCTTCCTGATTAAAAATAACTGTTGTCTGCTGTAGGAGCGTCAAGGTCGAGTTCAACAACCCCCAAGTCCTCCACACCAACATCCCGACCCTCGTCAGCCAAAAAGATCCCTGCTGTGGCAACATCGACTCCTGCCAAAGGAGAGAAAGAACTGGAAGCACAGGTCACACATCTTACCGAGCAGGTGTGTTGATGTAAAGCTTCATTCTCATAGTTAGACATTAATTTCACAACCATTGTGAGACTGGAAACCAACACTCAGATCCCCAAACTCTTCTTGTTTTTCAAATGATTGGATTGGATGTCCTCTGCTGGCCACTCGGCAGGTTAAATAAATGCAATAATGCGGACGATCTACTGTGTCATTAAATGTTGCTGCTAATTTCTATACAGGCGCTTTGGTCTTATCTACACTGTTCTTTACTGTTGGATTTTATTTCAACCATTTCTTAACTTTTTTTAATGATTTTTTTTTTTTAAATATGGATGTTACCTATTTGTTTACACCTTGTTTAATAGATGATGTGCTTCATGAAGGAGTTGCTTTACTATTATCTCACTAGGACACATTTTTAAAAGCAATAATAAGATAGTGGTACAGTTTTAATTGATTAAATTGACTACTCTGGTTACATGTGACTTGCCATTTGAGACAACTTGTATCATGTTTTTGTTTTTTTACAAAAACAATGTAACATGTAAGGTTGTACAATGTACAAAGGGTTCACTTGTATTGATGAACTTACAGAGAATTATCACCTGAATTAGCATTGAAAAAATAAATGATGCATTTTAATTATAGGTAATTATAAACTAAAGTGTTTTTATCTAGGTTTTCAATATGCAAACGTTTATCAGAATGAAAGGCAGATCTAGTTGATGTAGTATCCGCTTACCTGTTGCCTTCTGCCTCTCATCAACATTGTGTGTGTTTTTATATTGATGCTAAAAAAGAATGTGAAATGTTTTTGTCGTAGATGAACACATTAAAATCGGCACTGGAAGGAGTGGAGAAGGAGAGGGATTACTACTTCAGCAAGCTGCGAGAGGTGGAGCTGCTGTGCCAGGACCAGGGGGAAGAAAACGCCCCGTTTGTGGATCGACTAATGGAGGTCCTCTACTCTACTGACGAGCAGGTCAGTCTGAGACCTTTGATAGATCTGAACAGGATTCAGGAAACCTTCATCTTCACTGACTTTTATAAGACTTTGAAGCGGAGAATACCAAGGACATTTTGTGAATGTTAGTGTGTGGTTAAAGGAGATAAGAAGTCTTTGTTAGAAATCACATGTTCGACATCATGAGCATAATTCAGCAGAGGTGGGGGACTCAAGTCACATGACTTGTGACTTGAGACTTGCTTGAGTAACATTGGTAAAAGGCTTGACTTGACTTTGACTTGGTATTCATGACTTGAGACTTGACTTGACTTGGGACAGATGACTCGAAAGGACTTCAATTTAAAATTAAATATTTGTTTTTGTATTGTACGGAGCCCCTAAGGGCAATGAAAAAAGATACTGTATCTCGCACGAGAAAGTTACCGGAGCGCCAAGTAGGAAGTGGAGCACACAGGAGAGAACCGTTTCATTGCAGACTGTTATGTTTATGTTGGGAAATGGCAGTGCATACATTATTTTAGATATATTTCGAACCCGGACTCTCATTCACTTCATGAAATCGCTACAGCACCAGGAGGCAGTGGGACGTGTAACTCCGCCTCTGAGAAGTGCAGTACCAGCGTACAAAGAGCTGTGCCTTTTACGCAATGCCTTCACTGTGTTTACTTTCATTAGAACAGCTGAAGAGCGTCGTTTTAACCACACACACCTCTACACACACACACACACACACACACACACACACACACACACACACACACACACACACACACACACACACACACACACACACACTACACACACACCTACACACACACCTACACACACACACATACACACACACACACCCCTCTACACACACCCCTCTACACACACACACACACACACTTCTACACACACACACACACCACACACACACACACACCTCTACACACATCGAACTGTCCGATTAATCCCCCTATTACTCGTTTTATGAAGGAGATGTCCGGTCACCAAGGCGCATGATGTGTGTGTGTGTTTGTGCTCTGCTCTGTGTGTGTGTTCGGTGTGTGTGTCCGACAACACACACACACACACACACACACACACACACACACACACACACACACACACACACACACACACACACACACACATATCACGCGCCCTGTTACATACACTATTCCGTTGTATTGGCTTTGATGCAATATTTCTTTGTGCAAAGACACAGTTAGGAAAACAATGAGACAGTGTCAGATGGGAGCACCTTAGACAGACCATGGAGAAATGCTGTGACCCTGCTGAAGGGGAGCCAGGGCAGGAGGCTTAACATGTTGATGTTAAATGTTTGTGTTGTACTCCTGTTTTCACTTTAGAGCCCTTTAGAACTAGGGTTATAATTTCAGAGCCCCACTCTCCATTCCTATTTATGTTGAAAATAAAACTAAACTTTTCATAACCACAATATTTTAACTGATTTAAATTCGGAAACTGGGATTATTCATCAGAATTTCGTATGACTTGACTTGTGACTTGCTTGACCTGAGCAATGACTTGACTTGACTTGCTTGACTCTCACCACAGTGACTTGGGTCTTGCTTGAGACTTGTAGGTTAAGACTTGAGACTTACTCATGACTTGCACATGTAAGACTTACTCCCACCTCTGTAATTCAGTAACACCGGTGTTAAGCTTTCTCTGTTCCCCCCCGCTTTTTTTTTAGGAGGGAGCAGAGCTGCCCGAGGCTGACGGACAGGAAGTGGACCAGCGAGCCCACGAGGAGGCGCCAGATGGTCAGAAGGAGGAGCAGGATGAATACTGACCGCCATCGCTCCTCCCATCAGTTACATCCCTCCTTTTTTAATATGTGAGAACTGTTAAAGGATTTCAATTTTTTTCTCATGGTTTATCCTTTTTGTTCTCTCCAAGACTTGAGCACATGAAGCAACTTCCTGAATAGAAGCACCATCACAGTTTTTTTTTTTTTTTTGTATCCTTCTGCTCACTGTTCGATGTTTTTTGTGACTTTTGGTGAACTGCTGTGGCAGGTTGTTGGTGACGACCTCCACCAGCAGAACGAGCTCAGACCATCACAGAAGTTTCCTGAGGACTCTGTGTGTGGAAAAGCAATTCAAATCCTACAGTGCTCGTGATAAAATGCTTAATCTTAGACAGGTAACTGTTACCTGTCAGTGCAAGTGTTAACTTCCCAGCTTCTGTCCTTTTTTCATTTTGTTTTTTTATTTTGCATATCAACAATATTAACCACATGAATGCAATAAGCAAAGCCCTAAAAGGGCTCATAGTAAATCTTATTTAACCTCCTTCCATATGTTGCACTGACATTTGACTCTATATTGGACAATCTGTCCATAGACCCTCACCATATTTATTATTATTATTTTTATTAAGCCTTAGGAATAGTGTGAGATTCTGCATTGCATCCTCGTGAAGGAGGACAATACAATTTAAGAATTGTGAATAAAATGTAGTTACGCCATCTTATGATTGTCAATTATCCTCACATATTGCCACATTTCAGATAATCAGTGTGCTCAACATTGTTTTATTCACACCATACACGTTGGTTTGGTGATAGTTAACTTGGTATGCCATAAACGTAGAGAAGGAAGAAAACGTTATTGTGGATTAGTCTTATTATGATGCATTTTTTAAGTTTCGAACCTCGGCTGGAACTTGTGGTCTGTTCAGATTTCAGATTTTTTTTTTAACCACAGGTCTTAGGGAGAGTCTGTTCACTGAGCAATTTGCCATGCTATATTCCAGTAAGTACATTGTATACCCTTTCTTAATATTTCATCAACTAATATTGAACTGGGCAGTGCACCATAATGCTTTAGTTATATATTATTGTGTAAAGGAAAAGGAATGTAAACATGTACTGTCAAAAATTAATGAATGGTAAATGTTTTTTTTTCATGTCCCACTCATGATGCATTCCCCAAAAAACGTGTTGCATGTTTGCATTTTATTTGTGAATAACTTGACCTGCTTTTTACATATTTAATAAAAAACAAGGTATGTTACAGTAAGTGAGCTTTTTGTATGTTTAACCTGCTATTTGAAAGATGTTGAGATTCGGATGGATTTGCTGTAATAAAATCACGTTTTAAGTCTATGGGAGTTTTGTCATGTAGCTCCAGAAAAAGCAACTAGCCTTGATCATAGTTTTAGCAGATAAATTGTAGTTTTATTAGTTTGATGAAGTCTGTATCTATTTACCAGTACCACAGAGTGAACATACTGTTTTAACTTGCTTTTTACTAAGTAAAAGTGCAAAAGCATAATAAGGAAAAACAAAATATAACAGGTAAAGGTACTCATTATGATGAGAGATATATGTAACCAGCGTAAGTATAGCTAATTGTACATACTTTATATGCAAAAGTTTAGATGTTACTTGAGCATAGTCATTTTCTGTTACTTTTAATATTTCGTAGGCAATGTTTCTGGACTTAAAGTATTCAAAGTAAAGTACAAACACAACTCAAGTGATGTTAAATACATTTTAAATATTAAATTGTTTAACAGTAAGTAATAGTGAAATGAAAGCTGTCAGATACATTTTGTAATTTAGTGAAAGAAGATAAATATATGTCCCTCTCTAAATGTAATGGAGTGAAAGTACAAAGTGTACAAGACAGGAGAAATTGATTTCCAAAGGCTCCAAGTTCAAGGAGGAACATCACTGCCACTACAATTTAATAAATGAAAATGAAAAGCTATCATAACATATAGATATGGATTAAAATAAATGATAACTACATAAAATAACAATTCAATATAATACAATTTTAAAACTAACTCACTATCTCTCTCTCACGCACGCACGCACACACACACACACACTGCGTGCGGACCATGCTGTTGAATAACCAAACACACCCCTCTCTGGATTGAGCAACACAGTGCTGTTAGTACGTTTGCAAACCAGTGAGTTAGCAAACACCGGTAAAGCGCTATTGCACAAAGATGGGTTAATTAAATAGATACTATTAGACTACGTTGTTTTGACACATGCATAAACTGCAGCTGTTGCTTAAAGTTACTTTATTTTGTCGTCATGTCTTCCAGAAAGGTAAGAAACCTGCTAACTAGGTAGCTAAATTGCTAGCCTGATTATGCTAACTTGAAGCTACATGCTAGTTAGCTTTGACAACTATCTACCTCTGCCCACCCCCAGCTGAGTGCAGTTTACCTGTCACTCTTGAATCAAGTGGTTTATATATTCTTCATTATCACAACGACAAACCAATGTTGTAATTTAATGTGAAAACTTGATGTATGTCAATAAAAGCTGAGTCAGAGCTTTCGACCCAGTTGTTGCATTTCGTGATGAGAACGTTTTCTGACCGCCCCCGTCTTTTAGCGTAAAAGGAACTACAAGGATATAAAGCGTGTCTTCTTTCCTGATGATGTCGGAAAAGGTTTGCAAAAATTGGACAAAGAGCCACGATCCCATTCACCTGCGTCTTCTGCCAAGAGCTGGGAGAAGTGTGGAGACAGTTTTCTGGACTCTCCGGTCATGAAGGTGGAAAAAGATGCTCCATGACATGACTGAAACACATAATACTCACATCACCAATTCGTATCTATTATTCTCCTGTTTATTTAACATTGTTGATGGTATTATTACTTTTATTTGTGTTGCAGAACCTCAAGTCATCACGAAGAAAACCGTCTGATATAAAAAAGATGGCTCAGTCCTCTGCTTTAGGTAATTTGTTGTTACGATTTGAGTGCATTTTCTAATACTTTAGGGGCTTTGCAATATCTTGATATTTTATCATCACTTTAAACATCGGCATAGTCATTCATGATACAAATTATTGTTATTTACTGTCACAGTAATCATAAAATCACATTATATTCAATGTACGTTTGGACTGAACAATCAATTTATTCTAGAGCAGAGTTTTGTCAACCAAAATGGTGTCTCACCACAATTTATCAATCTGGCCAAATAGTGTATGTTGTCATGTTTATCATCAGATCTAACAATAGGAAGAAAACCGAGATAAGGCAGTCTGGGGACATTCACTTCTATCTTTAATCTTCCACCTCTTGACACAATTTAATGTTGAGATGTTTTCCTTTTGTTTTGTTAAAAAAAATAATAATACAAGACAGCCTTTTGAGAAAGTGATAAAGTTTAATCTCAAACAATACCTTTGATTCCTTCTCTCTATTCCACAAAGGAATATCAATTGTTGTATTGCTTTATTTGGTGTGGGGAATGTAACCATTAAGCTCTGTAGATATGTCTCTTTGGCTTTATTTGTTGACATTAAACAGACATCGCCTTATCTTTTCTCTCTCTTGTGTTTGCCCAGTGCAGACCAGGGCTGACCCCTGTAATGAGGACACGGTGCACATTGCATGGAGCTCCAGTGACGGAGACCAGTCTGATGACGAGACGCAGGATCAACAACAACAGCGTCCTCAGAGACCGGCGAGACCTACAGCTCCAATCCAGTCTTACACAAGAGCGCTGCGCATGCTCAGCACTGATAAAGGTACACCACGTCTGTTGTGACTTTCTGAGTCATGGCAGGTAAACCATAGGCAGTGCTAGTTTCCTTAACAAAAACTGTGACTAATACTGTCCGTCAGCAACCTTTTTTCTATGACTAAGATGAGACGATGATTAGACAAATGTCATTCAACCCTAACTGAAACTACATCAACATGCATTTGGTGGCCATGAACGAATAGGCATTGCTATAGGCCCATCTTTATAACTCCAAAAAGAGGGGACAAGATACTCCTGACTGTTTTCTTTTTAATTGCAGTAGTTTTGTGTCCTGTGCTGCAATGTATTAAAAAAAAATAACTTTACTAAACACTATACTTACAATTAAATGCCAAGAATTATAGTGCTCTAAAACTTAAAAACTTGAACAGAATAAGGTTGACTAAATATGAGCAACATTTTTTACTGAGAAATATTACTTATTTGTTTGTATCTATTTGTGAGTTCAGCTTATACTACTCTACTGCAGAATGGTAAAGATATGATCAACATTAAAAGGAATAACTGATTCCAAATTGTCTAACTATTCCTCCAACTCATCGTCCAGTTACTGGCATTTTCCAGAGTTTGCTCAGTTATCATGTAGTTGACTCAGCTTTTGTCCTTTGTTCACTTGATAACAACTTCTATTCACTGATAGGCAGTGAGATTTTATCAAAAACCCCAAACTTGTCTGATAAGTAAACATTGAGTCAGAATCGGTTTGTCAAACCTGTTGTTTTCATTTATAGTATTCTTTTCTTTCTTTAGATGACCTTCCTGTTATCGACACAGACACTGATCTGGAAGAATCTGAGGAAGAAGTTGAGAAGGACAGCGGGCAACAAATCTCAGACTGTGAATCAGAGTCCTTTGAGGAAAAACCTGAGGATTTACCTCTTAACCCTTCAAATGTGAGTGAACTAAATTCATACTGATACATTGCCTCAGATACCACATTGAACACATTCCTCAAAGGTGCCATAAACACTAGATGGCGCCACAGAACCACTTAACCTCCACATTTATTTTTTAGTCCAGTGTATGTTTCTAAATGAAAGTGCTCAGTTTACTACCAATGCATTCAGTTATCCTTAAATGTTAGTTTTCCTATAGTCCAATGCGACACCACATGATATTCTGTGTTTTCTAAACCTAATGCGCTTTACCATTAGTTGTGGCTAACATAGCATGGAAGCACATGTTTGAATACAACCTAAAAAGAACATCTCAAGTTATTCATTTTTATTTTGAGTCATCAATTCCAGTTTTGACCTATATTTGTTTGATTGTTTAGAGTTAAATTATAACCATTACACCACTAGGTTGAGTATTGAAAGCCTGTTCCGAAAAGGACCTGGCAGGCTTGAACCAGCATTGTGCTCGCTCTCTAGGTGCAGGTTGTATTCCAAAGTGTCAAAGTTCACGAGCTGAGAGGCCAATAAAGGTTTGACTGAGGGTGGAGAGATAAGCTGACACTTATTCACAGATACAAGTCAGATATTAAAACAATTGAGAGATAATCTTTTCCGACTTTAATAAAGACAGGAGTTGCTTCTCGTACTCTGAAACTCAAATGTGGAATAAATTCATTTTATAGGATTATTTAAGAAGATCCAAACACTGTAGAGCTCTAACATAATTTTTATAATCAACATACAGAAAATGCATTGTTTTTATAAGCTATCAAGCCATTTTCCAAGCAGAAATGCCATACATGTGATGGTTCCAGCTTCTTAAATCTGCTTTATTGTGTTGCATTTCATTGAATTGAATATTTGTTCAAGTTTAGACTGTTTTCAAGACATTGCATTACATTACATTCCACTTGTTAGATGCTTTTATCCAAAGCACTTACATACTCAATACTGTGGACAATCCCCACAGGAGCAAAAGACAAAACCAGTCATTCAATCACGTGAGCTTGAGCTCTGTGAAACTGCGATGGACATTTTTTACAGTTCTCTGAATAGAAAACCTTCAAATATGATTCATACACTTTGGTTTCGCTGAACACACACCATGCTGTTTCATTGGTGTTATCATAGTAGGCAATCTTTTGTGGGGCCCTTCTTCCTGCAGACTTGGATCGACGGCTCCTTCTCAGAAGTCTTTCAGGAGCGGTGTGTGTTAAAGGCAGGGCTGACATTGACAGAATGTACAAGGAGTGGTCAAGGTGTTGCGCTCACGTTTAAAAAAAAAACACACAGTGCTTTGTTGTGTCGCACATTTACAACAACTGGAAATACATGTAGTTGATCTGCTGCGTGTGGCCAAATGACTGGGGTGATGCGGTTGAGTAGATTGCGGTTTATTAAAATATTCTTGGTGGTTGAGGCCATCAATTGAATCAGCTCATCACTGTACAACTGAGTGCTGCAGGAATGAGTCCAAAAACCCGGAAATGAGTTAGCATTTGAATGGGTTTTGGATAGAGGCCTAAAAAATGTCTGTGGTTAACACATGTTTTATTGTAGCACAGAAAATACATCAGTAAATACCCCACTAAAATGAATTGTAAAGCTTTTAAGTGTCTTTAAACATGTGGCTAAATGAGAATCAGGTGGTTGTCCGGATATTCAACGTCATCGAACACAACACTCATCTTCTCAGTGGTGGTGATGTTGATATAATGCAAATTCAGTTCATAGCCTTATGTTTGCGTTTTAATTCTCGTCAGTCAATAATGCTTCAGACATGAAATGAGTGTTCCTTTGTGATGATTATCATACTTGAAAAAAAAGATTTACCATCATACATTTGTTATTACGGCTTTTTGTCAAGGAAATTACCTTCTTCTCAGTTGGGCTCCAACAATATATTATCCCTGCAGCACTCTATAATGTGCCGGTTGATTTAACACAACATGCATTTTAGGAACCAGTGTCTTGTGATTTGAAGTTCTGAGTTTGTGCAGTTTGGTGTGTTTTGAGAGGAAGTCTGTCGACAGATTAACATCCAGCCCACAGACCCAGCTACTTCCTCTTGTCACATTTTAATTTGCTGATATCAGCTCTCTGGGGTCAAAAAAATCACCTAACATGTTTGTGGTCAGAGGCTTCCTAGAAAGATTAAATGTCAACATTTTTTCAAATATGGTTTGACTAAAATGTATGCATTTTTCATAGTATAGTTGCAAAGTTAGGTGTCCAAAAATTATTTGGAATCCTGCTATTTTCATTATCGGTTGAATCTCTTTAGGGATTCTCTGATGTGAGCTTCTTAAATGTGAATTATTTCTGAATATCTTTGAGTTGTGTACAAATTAAGACATTTAAGATAGGGATGTCCCGATCACCTTTTTTTCCTCCCGATCCGATTCCGATCATTTGATTTTGACAATTTGCCGATACCGATTTTTTCCGATCCGATCTTTATGCAATGCATTAAGAGAAAAAAAAGAATTTAAGTTGTCCCTTAAGATTTTTTCTCTTATTTAAATTGGATATTCTATCCAACATGGATATAGCTTCTTTCTTTCACAGCAGCATTGGATCAATTCAGTTGTGCAGCATTGGATCAAAAACAAAAACAGCTTTCAGTACTTGTTAGCTTACTGTTACAATTAGACACTGCGCCCTGCCCACTCTGTTGCCAGATTTGAGAGAAATAATCAACCAGGTCTATGAAAACAAGCCCCAAAGAAGCAACACATACATGATGTTGTGTAATTTGAAACCAAAACTAAGGCCTCAGGATGACTTTAAGACTTGAACATGGTCATTTTTGTTTTGTAACATTGAATACAACATTTAAAAAAAAGTATTTTTAAAAAAAAAGAAAAAAAATCCCGATCCCCGATTTTTTTTCTCCCGATTCCGATCTTTTGAAAATCACGTGATCGGCTCCGATCCCCGATCACGTGATCGGATCGGGACATCTCTAATTTAAGAACGTCATTTTTGACTTTGGGAAACGCTGATCCACATTTTTATTTTTATTTTAACTTTTTATAGCATATAAAAATAATAGTAATTCTAAAAATAATTTTAACAATTTGTGGCACCCTTATTCGAGAATTCGATTCCTCATTACTCAAATGCGTATTCAGTAATGAGAAAAAGCATGTTAGTTTGGCTATTAGCATTCAATATAACAATTCAGTAAACTTGGAAGATTCTGATAAAATTACAACAATTACAAAGAACAACGCAGTTTAAATGTCTTTGCTGCCCGGAAACCGTGCTTTACACACAGCCAATTTTTAAATCAATCCGGATCTAACAGGATCCAGTGCAGAATATTCTCAGTCCAAATCAAAGTTTATTACTCCAGATAAACGATCGGCCGACTCACTCCACGTATTTCTGCCAGATTTCTGTATATAACGCTGAGAGTGGATAGGCGGAGCTGTGAGGGCGACTTTGCATCTCGAGGCCAAAGAGGATGGCAGCTGACCAGATGGAGCTTGTCCACATCAGGCACTTAAAGGGTCAACAACCTCCACCACATCAGGGTCCTCGCTGCATCAGGGGCGTGTCAACAGAGCGGCGCTATAAACATCTTTTACTACTGTTTGTTCAGGACAACATGTGAGTGGATGAGCCTGAGCAGAGCTGTGTACTTACAATGCTTTCAGTGCCGGGTGCAAAACATTTTTGATCCATAGCCAGGAACATAGTGTTCCTTTCTCTCTCGCTGGTTAGAGTGTGACGTCTGCTGGCACGGAGCCTAGCAGGGTCAAGTTGATTCAAACAAGAGAGCGCGCTGGCTGACAGAGCCTGGTATGCTGGTCTTGTCTGCACATGACAGGAACTCAGGTTTCTTGTGGATTTTTCCATGAGAACGGTTTCCTCCAGGTGTAGTGAGCAGTGAGACAGCAGAAACAGAATGTTTTGGTATTATATCTTGTGATTCATCCGCCTGTCAGTGTACCTTATCCACCCACTGTGTGATACACTTTATTTATATTAATTAATCTTTAATGACTCATTATTAATTTACTGAAGGCTGATGCCATTTTAAATCCATCTCATATTCTACTCACACATAGCATTATTTTATTGTTTTTTTTAACAGTTTTATTGATTTTGCAATTATAGGGAACAGAGCAAATGTAGATACAAACAATTAAAGTAGCATACCTAAATCAATAGCAATACATTTATACTACAATTTAATAATATATCATTCTAATACATATAATATGCACATGTACATGCACCAACAATTGTATTCTTAAAAATATATAATACTAATTAATTTAAATAAAAGGGTTGGCTTCATGCAGTCAGACTGGCTTTATTACTTGTTAAAAGAATCTAGGAAACTTGTAGTATTTTTAACCACAACCCTGGCTACGGTATCTCAGCTCTTCCAATTGTGTGTCATTAGATCCCTCACCCAACGGGCATACATAGTGTAATTTGATCTGCAAATCAACACTTCTATTCCTTCAAACGTGACATATTCCAAAACTAGGTCAAATACCTTTTTTGATTTATTCAAGTTAATTATTAATAAATGTCTTTATCTCTAGACGGCAGGGCTTGAGATCTCGGGCTATGTGTCTGACGGCGAGGATGTTGACGCCGCGGTGACTCCCATCAGACCGGACTCTCCTGTGCAGTGCGGCGAGGGCAGCAGGAAGTCCATCAGGGACTGGGTCAGGTCAGCTCAGGCAATGCTGCAGACGCCTCAGAAACTGCAGTCCAACATGCAGTCAAAGACACCTGAAGACTCTGCCAAAAAGAAAAGGAAATTCAAAAGGTTTGAATAATGTTCTTGTTTTCTCAACTTCACATTAGGGACGTGCAAGTTCAGCTTTTTGTCTCGTTCTGAAATCTTGACCAGAAGTATCTGCTAATACCCGAAACCTGATCCTATTCTATTGTTCTCTTTCCCCTCCAATTTATAGTTTGCGTACTGCAGTGTGTTGAACATCGGGTAACATGAGGACAGGGATTGTTCTAGCGCTAAAAACAGAAACGGCAGCCTTCAAGCCTTGTAACTGATTGCAAAAAATACACATTTAATAAAGAAAATAAACAACCCATGTATCCTTGAATATTTAAGTGAAATGGTATTTGTCTCCCATGCCTCCACGGTGAGGACTGAATCATTTCCAAACAAGTTGAAGTAACTGAGCCTTGTTCAACAACAGCAAAACTATATCAAAACATCCGTTAACAAACCTGACACATGCAGTTGAATCCAAGTCACATTATATTCATTCATCATTATGCTCAGTACTTCCCAAACACATTTCCGTAAACCGACAATTTCAAACCGTTTGTAATAAACAATCTCATGCTTGCACAAGCATGCGGCTCCTCTGTGATAATAACATTTGTGTAAGTGTTTGAAATACAAAGGTTTGAGCAAAAATGCTTGTTAGGGGCAGAGCGAGCATACGTTTCGGGAATCGTCTTTAAACACAAAGACGTGAGAAAAACAAGGTTTTCTTTACAAACTCAAGGAAACACGGTGAGTAGTTGATACACAAATAGGCATTCTGGAGTTAAGGACCTTCATTATAGATATCATACTTAATGGAAATGATAAGCTATGGCGTTAGCATGCGCCCATACCACACATTATTATAAAGTGCCACAGTTTGTTGCCTTAAAATAAGAGCAAACCGAGAAGAAGGCATAATACTTGCTGCCAGGCGACAATGTTTCCACGGCAGAGCTGACGATGAAAGGGACACCTGGTGTCATGATGTGGGTGCTAAATGTCATTGCCATTTCCAAGCCCACCCTAATGTGACAGATGGCTATCTGTAGTCTGAGATCAGAAAATCTTGTTCTTTGAAAGAAACAATTTCCCATGTGCTGCGTGATTTGATCAAGTAACGTCATCTACTGTACCTCTGTGTGTGTTCGGTGCGTAGTGGAGGCCTCGCTGAGAGGCTGAACCGACTCCAGTGCAGACAGAGGTCAGCTGTTAGCTTCTGGAGGCACCAGTCCATCTCTGAGGCCGCAGCAACAGGTGATCCACACAAACACACTGTCTTCTCCGACCTGAATCACTATTTTAACAATGAGCTTTGATTTGTGAGTGGGATGAAGCCCGTGATTTCCTTCTCTATGGAGAAAGGGCACGCTGAGGATGTGCTGGCTGTAGGTCGATCACTGTGGCTGTGAACTCTGAATTCGATATGTAGGTGACAGGAAGCTGCTTGCCTAGTTCTTTTTTTCCTTTTCGTGGTATACCAAACCACTTATGTTTTGTCGTTGTTATGTATCTCCCTCAGAATTGACACCAGCAGTGGCTTAAAGGTTGGCAGTTGATTGTGGAAAAAGAAAAAAAAGCACCCACCTGATCTGAGTTTGCGGTCATTCGATGTTTTGATTAGAGTAATGTGTAAAGAGTTGATCGGAGTGGGAGGTTTATTGACTTGATCTCATTTTTTAAGCTCCAATAAATAGTGCTTTTTGCAATGAAAACAGTTCTGTTTTTTTTTTAAAGCATTTAAGTCAGATACCCTGCAGAGTGCATAATTAAAGCGTTTCAGGAGAGTTCATTGTATTTGTTCCACTCCCTGGTTCATTCCTAGCTATAATAGCGTTGTTACCTGCTAGATCATGCTGTTACAAGACACCTGTTTATATTTGATGCTGTCCTTTTGGTGTGAAATGTAAGTGCACTCAAACACAGACTGTGAATTATTTCCTGATGTATTTGCCCCGCCTATCATTTATCAGTTCATTACAGGCCAAGAGGACGATTTCAGATGTGGCGTTCTGCCCCTGGTTCTTCCCATGAGTTAATCATCTGGGACCTACGCGCACCAAATAAACTGTTCAGTTTCGTGTTTAGGCAAATGCTTCTTTCAACTTTATTGTTCTTAATCTCCCTTTTTGATATGATTTACTCCATTAAAATTCCCCCCCTGGCTATTTTTCGGGATTGCTGGCGTTCACAGAGCTGCATTGACTGAGAGCTCTTGTGCTGCAATTTTCACAAATCGATGCAATCAAGTCTTCCCACAGAATTTGCATGCGTAGTTTGTTTTACTGCTTCAGGGCATTGTCTTTTTATTGTATTTTCTCCTCCTTGTTATCTCTGCTTGAGTCAAAAGCAAAGTCAGCGTTGTGGTAAAATTCCAAACATTTGCACTCTCACCCATTGGGATTCGGTGCGTTTCATATTCAACTCTGAGTCAGTAACAGCTTTCGAATTTATACAGTGCAAAATGTTCTGACGCTAAAAGTGAATTACTCTTATAACGCATAATAAGCCCCTCAGAGAGCAAGAGTCCGGGAGAGTATGAGTGCACTCTTTACACACAAACACACACTCAACATCTGTGTTGTTGTTGCTCTGCTCTCCAGTGGACAGGCCTGGCGTGCTGGTGCTGGAGGTGCTGGAGGTTCAGGAGGAGTGCAGCATGCAACTGGTGCACTGTGAGCACCAGCAGCCCCCCGCAGAGGGCCACCAGCACAGCGACGCCCCCCCTGAAGGAAGAGCTGGTTTGCTGGTGTTGTTCAACAGAGAAACTGCAGCCCAGCTGATGCTTGTTCCCAGAGACATCGTCCACATATACCCGCCATGGTGAGAGGATGTAATACATGTCACCCCTTTAAGCCCCCCTACACACTAACATGTTTTTGTTCTTATTGTTACTTCACTGGGATGTTTGAGCCTCACTGTGCAGAATTCTATCAGTATGTGCAGAGCCTGTTTCGCTGTGCTCACCTTCAATCTGAGTTGAACACATGTACACACAAGCAGGATTTAATAACATCATTTTGGAGCCAATACTGTGTCCAATAAGAAACCTCCAGTGGATCGACACTGGGAATAGACTTTCAGAAAAGTAGGAGACATGTTGTTCTCATTATCTCTAAACCCTTTCAAATGAACCTTATTTGCATTCATGCATAGATTATAGATTTTCCATGATGGTTAAAGAGTATATGTAATTTTGAAGCAACTTGCTATTCAAAGCAGATTCTTTTCACATGTCTTGAAATGTGTCTTGAAGGGGTCTTTAAATTAAAACCACATTTTGCTGCAGTTTGATTTGGATACTTATTATATCGAGTAGAGTCTGAAAGTGACAGCTTTGTTAAAGGTGGGGTAGGTAAGTTCGAGAAACCGGCTCGAGATGCACTTTTTGTTATATTCCATGGAATGCTCTTAACATCCCGATAGCAATGAATATCTTAAGTGCTTTGACAAAAAAATCCATAAAAAAATGTCATCTGTGGAAGCCGTAGTACTTTAAAAAGCACGACCAATCATCTTAGCCGGCTCGGCTAAAAATTAACTGGATGCGCCTACCTCGCCTGTCAGCCTATCCCTGTGTGCCTTGGCAGTCTCAGCTCATTGGTCATGTGCGCGTTCGTGTGTGTTAGAGGAGGGGCTCTGTAAGGAAGTGGCAGATTTTTTCCGGTTGTGTATTTTCAAATTCTAGCGCACTCGAGCTGGTTTCTCCAAAATGACCTACCCCACCTTTAAGCACCAGATGCAGAAGACTTTCGACGTTGAGATAAAGTTAAAATAATAATTTGCCAACTTAAAGTGTTCTTTTTGCAATTTAGGAAGAACCGCAAGCCGTTATAAGAAATAGGACTGCATTGACAATTATTATCATAATAAAATCATCTCTAGATCTTATTCTTGATTTATCGTCAGGGCTAGAAAATGTCAAATTAGGACAAAATGCCAATATCCTAAAACCTAAGGTAACATTGTAAAATAGCTTTTTTTAATGTTTTGCCAGTATGTAAATCCCCAAATGTATTAAGTTAACAATATTTTGAGTTTAACAATTGAGATGCTGGAACCAATGACCTAAGCGATTAATCAGTTACGGGAATATCTGCCATTTAAACATTATGTCAATTGACGCATTTCTTAGTGGTTTTAGCTGTAATAAGAATAGATACGTCTAACATTACAACTCTATGACGCGGATACATTTCTGTGAAAAATGAATATAATACTGGTAAGTGAGTTTTCTTGAGCTGTTTTTGATGTTTAACGTCATAATCAGGCAGTCAGAAACTACAGGAAAATACAAAGTTACACAACCTTTGACTGACTCATTATTCACAGGCCAAAGAGTAACATGATCTTGTAAAAATCATGCTGAGGAGGCATACTGACTGTCGGAATATAACACTTGAATATCCATACATTGAACACTGATAAAAAAGGGTGTAAAAGAAATCTGTAGAAATCACAATTCTTTGGGGTTTTGAGTATAAAAATGTACTGTTCTCAGCTCATTATAGTAAGCAGCAAAGTCCCAGATGTGAGTGCATGGGCGGAGAGGCGAGGAGGCGGGGTGTGTGTATGTGCCTGTGTGTGGTGTGTGTATTTCTCAGGATTGTTTTGGAGTTGGAGCGAAGCAGCAGTTGACTCCAGCTGTTGGGAGTTTAGGTTGAGTGTACTCTGGAATATCCAGGCTGGCGGAAGCGTAGGGGCCTCCTCGATGCTCTGACGTCACAAACAGCTCCAGGGAATGCTTCACATTCCTCTTCCTGGCAGTAGTTAGGTCATTTCCAGCAAGCCGGGGGAAAAACACAGTGGGATCATTTTCTGGAGCATTTGGGAGCAAAGAGTGAAAGGAGCCAAAGAACTGAGATGGAAAACACATGGTGGTTTTGAAAAAATCTCTGCATTTGAACACTTCTCCTTTCCTGTTGAGTTCCTTTCCTGAAAACATAGAGAGAGTAAAGCCCCCACCAACACTCCCATTTACTCTTTCAAAGAATCATTTCTCATCGGAACAAGCGTCCTTAAAGCCCCTTAGTTTGAGTACATTTACATTTACATTCAGCAGTTACAGCTAGTGGTGGAGGAAGTATTCAAATTATGTTAAGTAATTGTTTTCAAATAAAAGTACATAAGTTATAGTATCAAAACATACTTAAGGTACCAAAAGTGCAAGTACTTATTCGGCAGAATGGCAAATTTCAAAGTCATATATTTTGTATTGCTGGATTTCAATCAGTGATAAATTGATGTGTAAATATTGCCTCTGATAAAGGTAACACTATTTATAATTACTTGATAAACTACTGGATAGCTTAACCTTTAGTGTTACACCAAAATGTATTTGTTGATTTATATTTTCTATTAATATACCAAACCTGCAAAGCCAGTAAAGCTGTCAATGGATGGTTATGGAGTAAATCAATGATTTAACATTGAACAGTACTTAGGTAAATGAATGAAGGTACTTTCCACCAATGGTAAGATATAAGAGTGTCCCTATATTCAATCAATCAATGCTATCACTCAATAAAAAAAGTCTCTGAATCATTACAATACAGTAACAACTAATAAAAAGCTGATGACGCTTTAATGTTCTCTGAATATATTTAATCATTTATCCAGCTTTGTCAGGCTGAAGTGGAAAAACCCGGAATTCAGAGCATCGGTGTGTCTGGTAAAATTCCTCTTATCAGCTTCCTGTGTGACGCTCACCAAGGGAATTAACCTCCTCCTCCTCCACCATTCCTGCAGTGAGTAGGTTGGATCCGCCCCCCCCTCCCACGCCTTGTTGTGAGTGGGCCGAGGCCTGAGCGGAAATACCTGCACGGATTATTCACTTACGAGCTGTGACGCCAGCAGCCACTCCTTACCCCGGCTACCTGTGTGATGATGACAGCTCACCTGTTCACAATGGGGTCACACTTCCTGCGGGGGAGTTGTACCTGCTCCCATGAACAGGATGTTCCGCTCTACTAACAGTACTGTATGGCCGATGACTGCTCAGATGATGCACTGATAAACGTTGTAGCAAAAGTATTTCGGAAGTCCTTATTCAGAGTCACGAAGTAGTAAAAAATGCAATAAGAAAAGAGTTATGAGAGGGTAAACCTTCAAGATAGGATGGTTAAAGAAAGGTTAACATATAGTTGAATAATGATAAAGAGGTTCTATTAATCATTATAGAGATGATAGAGAGTTATAGACATTTATTTTTCTAGGTGGTTGAAATTATAATAGATTTACAGCCTGCTAGGTTATTGTTTATACTCGGATCCCCATCAGAGGCCCATGTTCCTGCTTCTAGTACTTTTGGGGTCATGTCCATTGAAATAAATCAAATAGATGCAATAAAAATACAGACAACTTAAGATACAAAAACAGCCGATCATACAAAGAGCGAACCGATGCACAAGGGAGAAATTAACGTATTAAAGTATTAACAGACTTAACAGTACAAATAACATAGGCAAGGCACGGTTATTTATATAGCACCTTTCGACACAAGGCAATTCAAAGTGCTTTACAAAAATGAAAGACATTAAGAAACATATTATAAAATGATATCTAGAAACACTCCATTTAAAAGCAAAGATAATAAAAGTTACAGTGCAGTTTAAGATATTAATATATCAATTAAAAGCAGCGGCAAAAAGAAAAGTCTTCAGCCTGGATTTAAAAGTAGTCAGAGTTGCAGCGGACCTGCAGGTGTCTGGGAGTTTGTTCCAGATATTTGGAGCATAATAACTGAACGCTGCTTCTCCATGTTTAGTTCTGACTCTGGGGACAGAAAGCTGACCAGTCCCTGAAGACCTGAGAGATTTGGATGGTTCATCATTTAGCAGGAGGTCAGAAATGTATTTTGGGCCTAAACCCTTCAAAGCTTTATAAACCAGCAGCAGTATTTTGAAATCTATTCTTTGACACACAGGAAGCCAGTGTAAAGACTTCAGAACAGGAGTGATGTGATCCACTTTCTTAGTGTTAGTGAGGACTCGAGCAGCGGTGTTCTGAATCAGCTGCAGCTTTCTAATAGATGTTTTAGTGAGACCTGTAAAGACACCATTGCAGTAGTCGAGTCTACTGAAGATAAAAGCATGGACAAGCTTTTCCAAATCCTGCTGTGACATTAGTCTATTAATCCTAGATATGTTCTTTAGGTGATAGTAGGCTGATTTAGTAACTGTTTTAATGTGACTGTTGAAACTCAGTTTAAGTCGCTGACAACACATAGATTTCTGGCTTCATCTGTTGTTGTAGAATAAACTTGNTCAGCAGGAGAGGACTCTTTAAAGTAGAGACACTACATACTGATATACACCTGAACATCAGCAGGAGAGGACTCTTTAAAGTAGAGATACTACATACTGATATACACCTGAACATCAGCAGGAGAGGACTCTTTAAAGTAGAGACACTACATACTGATATACACCTGAACATCAGCAGGAGAGGACTCTTTAAGGTAGAGACACTACATACTGATATACACCTGAACATCAGCAGGAGAGGATTCTTTAAAGTAGAGACACTAAATACTGATATGAACCTGATAATGAGCAGAATATGGCCCCTTTAATTATGATGTGTCATATGTGTCAATCGCTCTCCATGTTGTCAGAGTTACCGACTATGTTTATAAAAATGAATATTGAAGATATGTTTTGGAGTTTTTTTAAGCAGCTTGAATCATATTCATTTGGATTTAAAATGTATCTTTATTTATTTATTAAAGAGGTACATTGTATTATGTAATATTATTTCTCTTGTTTTAAAAAAAATGTATTCTTTTAATTCAACTGTTCAAGTTTTATTTGAATAAATGCATGATGTTTCCAAAGTTGATGAGTTATGGTGATAAATAATCGTGATTTCCATATTGACCAAAATAATCCTGATTATGATTCTAACCATATGTATGTAAAACCAATCTGTATTTTATGTTTTTCATATTTTTTAAAAGACGCACACACATCTGACAGAGCGCTCTCTGTGTGTCTGTGGGAGATGATCCTGATCACCTGGAGCATGACGACACACACCACTGCAGCGTATGCAAGCACACAGCAGGAACATTGGAAACGTGGCGTGTTCTCTGTAATGTGAGTGTTGTATGAGTTTCATCATATGGATTATGAGGAACCGTACCGCTGCAGACGGAGGGGGAAGAGGAGGAAGGTCCCAGAGCTGGTCCTCCTGCAGAGCGCTCCTCAGAGCCATCGCCCACAGCCGCTCTGCTGCAGGCAGATGCTGGAGGCTCCACCACCCCCCAGGAGGAGCCTCCACCCTTCAGCAGATGGGATACAAAAGGAATCTATTACAATACGTAGTCACACAGAAAACTAATGTATTCATTAATGTAAGTATCACATTATACAATTAATGTAACCTGTTACTTTCAGTTACCTCAATTTCAAATGCAATGCAAATAAATACAAGAGAAGTAAATGATCGTTTTAGGTTTTTTTTAATCATATATAAGACAACAGGACAATGTGACCTTAGAAAAGAAGAAACCAAGATATTTAGGATCAGAAATGATCTTATTAATAGGAAAACCTGCCTTTCATGAAGCATATTCAGGCAGTAGTCTATTCACCAACACTGAAACACATGAGCACATACTGCAGATTCAGGCATTAGGCGTATAGATTCACACTTAAAGTATTCGCCTACAGATTTTTTTAAATGTAGCATTAATCTGATGATGTATTTGTTATGTAACTGTAAGGGAATGCAGTTACCTTTTTTGTATCCTGATTAGGTTATCCTGTTACATGTAATCACCATATACTGTAATATATCATATTACACACAGTACTCCTCTCCTCTTATGTTACAGACCCTGAGAATCAGAATCAATCTCACACCACATGTTGTGTGTATCACAAGAGTTTTAATCTGATCAAGAGTTTTTCAGATGTATAAAATCCTGATTTAATCTTCTGATACCCAACTTGAACGGTGATGGCTTTTATTATATATTTTTTCTGTTGACTTTATTTTTTCTATTTATTTTTCCACGTTTATTTATATAGCATCTTTCAACACAATGCAATTCAAAGTGCTTTACAAAAATGAAAGACATTAAGAGCATTAAGAAACATATTATAAAATGATATCTAGAAACATTCATTTAAAAGCAATGATATAAAATGACATTTAAAAACACTCATTAAAAAGCAAAGATAAAAGTTACAGTGCAGTTTAAGATATTAATATATCAATTAAAAGCAGCAGCAAAAAGATAAGTCTTCAGCCTTGATTTAAAAGTAGTCAGAGTTGCAGCGGACATGCAGGTTTCTGGGAGTTTGTTCCAGATATTTGGAGCATAATATCTGAACTT
>NW_011357795.1:519291-522737 GCF_000735185.1 Notothenia coriiceps | reverse complement strand
TTGTAGACTAGACATGAGTAAATGATCCTAAGTTTAAACAAATACGAGGTAACCATGAAGTTGTTAACATCTGTATGAAGATATTAAAAAGCTCTTCTTGTGCAGTTTATCAGTGAATATTTCCACGGAACTGTTTGTAAACAGCTTTTTTCATGACGGACAGACCCAGTGTTGAGTCCGGTCAGGTAGAGCAGTAGGTGAAATCAGGTGCGATGCAGACTCGCTGTTGGAGGGCTTGATAACCCACTCCCCCTCAACACTTGTTGGTTTGGAACAGCACTTAATGTGGTAGACCCTCCGTGCGAACGCGCAAACGGAGGGGTAGTGTGTAGGGGTGTAGGGGGCGGTTTGGAATTGGGCCTACATATGTTTGAAGCAGTAAACCCTGGACTATGGGCTCACCAGCAGTCATGCCACATCACTTTCCTCCACTCTAACTTCTTTGTCCCACCTCTTTCCAAATGAGGTTCTTACCCTTAGCCCTACCACCTGTCCTCTGGACCCAATCCCCTGTCATTTCCAGTCTATTTCTTCTGATCTTCTTTATTTTTTCACCCATCTCATGAAGCACTAATAACTGATTCCTTCCCAAACACTCATAAAGAGGCAAGAGTGAATCCTATTCTAAAGAAACCCTTTTGATGTCTAACGAACTACAGACCTGCCTCTCTTCACTTGAGCTGCTGTCTTTAATCAACTCTCTTTTCACCTTCATCAGAAAAACCTTTTTGATCTGCACAAGTCTGGTTCTAAGGAAGGCCACTCAACCGAGACTGCCCTCCTCGTGGTCACTGAGGAACGGCTAGCTGCCTCTCTGTCGTCATCCTTCTGAACCTCTCTGCTTCGTTGTTACAGTAAATCAACAGAACTGGGGGTCTCAGCCTCTACGCTCTCCCTGCTCTTATCTTACCTCAAAGACCACAGTTACAGGGTAATTTGGAGAGCGTTTGTTTTTTGTCTAACCTATCAACTCACTGGGATTCTACAGGGTTCTGTCCTGGGTTCCCTCCTTTTTTTCTCTGTACACCCAACAATTATTTGCTCTCATGGCTTCTCCTACCACAGCTCCGCAGAAGACACACAAGAGATTATATCTTTTAGCTAGTCTGTAACTCAGGTAGTCACACATATCTCTTTCTGTCTGGCTGACATCTCTCAGTGGACGTCTGCTCACCACTTGAAGCTCAAACTAAACCACTCTTAAAAAAGCATAATCTCGACGCTTCAGTAATGAACAATTACAGACCCATATCAAACCTCCCATTTCTAGGTAAAATCATTGAAAAAGTAGTTTTTCAACAGTTGAGTAATTTCTTGCATTTAAATAACTGTTTTGATGTGTTCCATGTTGATGTAGTCCAAACCACAGCACTGAGACTGCTCTTGTAAAGATCTTCAATGACATCCACTTAAACACAGACAGTGGCAGAACTTCAGTGTTAGTATTATTAGATCTCAGTGCTGCGTTTGACACTGTTGACCACAACATATTACTAGACCGACTGGAGAACCGGGTGGGACTTTCGGCAACAGTTCTAAATTGGTTTGAATCCTACTTAAAGGACAGAAACAACTTTGTTTCTATAGGTAAATAAAGTTGACAAATATGACATGTGGGGTTCCTCAAGGCTCCATCTTGGGGCCTCTTCTCTTTAACGTCTACATGCTACCACTGGCTCAGATAATGAAAAACAACAAAATAAGTTACCATAGCTATGCGGATGACACAAAAATGTGCATAACAATTTCACCAGGAGACTATGCTCCAATTCAAACACTGAGTAAGTACATTGAACAATGGATGGAACAATGGAAAGCGCTGAGCTTCAGTCTGCAATGTTCAAAATAACAGATAAAGCCAGAAATCTAGGTGTAGTCATGGACTCTGAACTGAGATTCAACAGTGACATTAAAACAGTTACTAAATCAGCTTACTATCATCTAAAGAACATATCTAGGATTAAAATACTAATGTCACAGCAGGATTTGGAAAAACTTGTCCATGCTTTTATCTTCAGTAGACTCAACTACTGTAATGGTGTCTTCACAGGTCTCACTAAAAAATCTATTAGAAAGCTTCAGCTGATTCAGAACGCTGCTGCTCGAGTCCTCACTAACACTAAGAAAGTGGATCACATCACTCCTGTTCTGAATTCTTTACCCTGGCTTCCTGTGTGTCAAATAATTGATTTCAACTGGTCAGCTTTCTGTCCCCAGAGTCAGAACTAAACATGGTAAAGCAGCATTCAGNGATAGACGATATATATCACGATATTTTTTCATGTCGGTTATTATGGTTATTTTAGTTTCTGTTCCCTTGTAGGTGGTTGTTCTGTTAAGTAACTAGAAAAATAACCATAATAACCGACATGAAAAAATATCGTGATATATATCGTCTATCGTGATACTGCTCGAAAAATATCGTGATAATATATTTTTCAATATCGCCCACCCCTAGGTTCAGCTACTAAAATGTGAAGACTGGAAGCTTCTCTCTGTTTTAAATCACTCCAAACTTTTGAACTGTTGGTTGGTGAACGTATTTCAAAAGCGTCATTTTGCAAATGCTGATGTTTTGTGGAATAACTAGTAAATAAAAAGACCTATCAATCATCAAAATTAAAAAAAGACTTTGGTTATTAGTTAAAAACAAGATGACAGGGTTCATGGTAGGACTGTAGCTCATCCCAGATTTCACCAGTAGTAAATATTATTGTTGGTGTTTTGACAGAACATTTTGGAATTGCAGCGGTTATTCTTTTTTTCCTGAGGCATTTTCTTGTCTTTCTTGACAAGGCATCCAACAGTCAATAAGTGACTAAAGTGATAAACAACACTGTGTCAAATGGGCTGGGGTCTTTTCTGTACTCTACCTTAAACGTATGACCTTGTGTTTACAAGCCCCACAGGCATAACACCTACAAAAAACAATATTTCTCTCTTTATTTTTATGTGTAACATTGTTTGTTGTTTTAACAATATCTAGCATCGACCTGAATGATTTTAGATTTTGAAGAAAGCAAACAACTGAGAATAATCTACCAGAAGTCATGTCAGGAATGTTATTGAGATATCTATTTCCAGGTCCCTCAAAACAAACACAGACTAACCCCATGTTTACCAAGAGGAGACATTTATAGGCCGAAGCAGGTCTCAAAACTTTCCCAATGTCTGCAATGAGCCTTGAAGTTTAGCCTCAGTTGCAGCACCGTGGCTGCTGGTGAGGCAGCCAAGGTCGATGAGGGAGGGGTAAATGTTGTCAGATTGAGGAAGAAATTCACCAGGAGAGTTTTCTTGATACCTCATTCACACCAACGGTGTTTCAGGGCCGGTTCGGAGCTGGAGCTTGAAAAGCACCGGGTTTTCCTGTTCACACCGCAGCGGAGCAGCCCCTTAGCTCCGGAATCCGGTTCGTTTCAAGCACCAAAAAATTGTCCGGCTAGAGC
>NW_011357795.1:511473-519246 GCF_000735185.1 Notothenia coriiceps | reverse complement strand
CAACAATTGCAGGCCGATCGATTGGCCGCCGGCGTCCATTTATCAGGCAGATATTCACTCTTAAGATAGTTTGATCCGGTAATCTATAATAAAGGCTGATCAGGAGAGCTGGTGGAATGGTCGATATGGACATACACGCGAGTGAAGTATAACGTAGCGAGAGAGAGATTAGAGACATCGACACATTTTTCAGCTGCTGAGTCTGACGGAGACACGGACACGGGGGCCCATCCTCCAGGTCGATTAAATGGAATCCTTGCGTCCTTCACTTCGTAGTTTCCTTGCGTTTATCCCTCCATCAGGGAAGCATGGAGAGACGAAGGAAACACGAGACCAAGCAGGGAAATGAGTTTTAATGAAGCAAAGGGATACCCTTTTTCTCCCGGAGCGTCAAGTGAAGCGACGTCCGTACTTTCGTGAGTAACCCGCACAGCTGATGTCCTGGACAGCAGCTTGTCCCCGTTTGTTTTCACACCCACACCCCCGCCTTCTGTTAGTACACCATTTAACCTGACATATACATTGTTCCATCTGTTGTAGACCCAAATAAATACAATATAAATAAAATAAGCAACTCATCCTCAAAAAAGATAAACGCCAATTCTTAAAATGTATAAAACGAAAAAGCCGATAAATGAAAATGTTTCCAATAATGAATTAAATGCATTTCTGACCGACTTTGTTGTTTCAGATATAGTCAACCATATTTGTAACTAAATGATACATTAATTGAAACCAAAACACAGTAATGAACCTGAGGAGTGAGTCCCGTGAGGTTTCATGTATTTTCTTCACTCCGCTGGACGAAACTGTTCTCACTCATGTCGAGAAGCATGAGATCAGTGCATGCACTGCATCGTCCAATCAGTTGAGCCGATTTAACACCAGTAAGGGGGCCCCGGGGCAAGAGATATCTGAGGATTTTCATCGGAGGAGGTCTGGTGGTTTCTCGGTTATCGCTCCTCCATTGATCCTCCTCCGCTCCTCGATCCTCGGTTCCTCCGGCAGAAATAAGAGCCATGGGAACACCCTACTCAAGATTGATTGCAGACAAATCAACTTCCGTGATACCGGGACGAGGGACCAAGGAAATGAATAATAGTTGACCTTCGAGACGCAAGCCACGGAGCTCAGCATAATCACCCTGAAAGCCCCGCCCACTGTTTTTATCGAGCTGCATGAGAAAACTGACGGCCTATCAGGAAGAGAGAGGGAGGGCAGAGGGAAAAAGAGAGGATCCGTTTTCTCCCGTGTTATTATTCAAATTTGATGTAAACTTTTGAAATAATGTATGGTCTCATCTACAACCAAGTAGTTTTGTTTGAATGTTAATATTTATGTTGTTTGTTGTTTGTGGAATCATTTATTGAAAAATGAATCAGAATTTTTCGATCTGTTACGATTATAAACTGAAGCAATATAAAAATTACTCCCATTAAAGGTGGGGTAGGTAATTTTGGAGAAACCAGCTCGAGTGCGCTAGAATTTGAAAATACACAGCCGGAAAAAATCTTCCACTTCCTTACAGAGCTCCTCCTCCAACACACACGAACGCGCACATGACCAATGAGGGCACGAGAGAAGTTTGTGCTCAGATGGAAGGCTGACAGGCAGGTAGGCCATCCAGTTATTTTAGCCGAGCCGGCTAAAATGATTGGTTGTGCTTTTTACAGTACTACGGCTTCTACAGATGACATTTTTTTATGGATTTGTTGTCAAAGCACTTAAGATATTCATTGCTATCGGGATGTTAAGAGTATTCCATGGAATATAACAACAAGTGTATCTCGAGCCGGTTTCTCAAACTTACCTACCCCACCTTTAACTGATTTTTAAACATCAGCATATCCGGTCATAGTCCAGTAATTACCTGCTAACGGAAACTCTGCTCCAGAATTATTATTATTATTATTGAAACATGACCGGTAACTTTCAAATTTGTCCGGTAAAATAAATTCTGTCCGGACAATTGACGGGCGAGAAGAAATCCTAGCGGAAACCCTGTCACACACTCACTCACTCACTCACTCACTCACTCACATCACTCACCAACTCACTTCACGTCACCGTCACCTCACCTCACTCCTCCTCCTCCTCACTTCTCTCTCACTCTGTCTCTCTCCTCTCTCTCCATCTCTCTCTCTCTCAAAAAAAAAAACAAAAAAAAAAAAAAAAAAAAAAAAAAAAAACATCATCCTCCATCTCTCTAATACTCCCCCTCGTCTCCCTCTCCTCTCTCCTCCTCCTCCCTCCTCATTCCTCTCGCTCTCCCTCCAACACCATACTCACACACCAACACCACAACACACACACACAACTGCTGGCAATGAAAACGTTGAAGTGTTAGTCACTGCAAGCTTCCCTCTGGCCTGGCGGCATAAATGCACATTACCAACAGACAACATATAAATTCCCATTAACCCCACATACAAGCTCTTAGCCATATGAACCTCGAGCCACTAATCATGTACCAAGCTAGGGGTTTCCCACCAACTAATCGAACTAGTCCGACTAGTCGACCTAACCCCATTAACCCAACTAGTCCGGCGCTGTAGGCCACTAGTCACTAGCTGTGAAAAAAAAATGGTAGGTTAACGAGGTGGGCTCGCAAAATGTCAAACACCGTGCCCGATCATTCTTATGTATCGCGCAGTACTTCAAGACGAAGAATGTAACCCAACTCACAAAGTGAAGTGTCAGTTGTGTACAGCTGTACTGAAAGTAACAAATACAAATGCATCTGCCTAATGCGCAAACCATCTGAAAGATGAAAGGACCACCCCCCGCTGCCGAAACAAGCCTAGCAGAAAAAAACTAGCAGTAATGCCCTAGCACCAGTGAACGCAATCGGAACCCGGCGTTGCCAGCAACTGAACCCAGAGGCAAAGAACCAGCAAAAAAAGAAAAAACAAGGGGGTCCCCAACGTGGGATGCCCGGTATCGATGAGCTAGGGATTACTGCCACGACAGCCCGCATTAATCCCAACAATGGGATAATCAAGGAGTGGTGGGGCCAGAAAACGTGCACCCGCTTCCCCCCGCTTTTCGAGGAAGCCTAACCTGGCTAATTCCAAAGGCCACAAGCACCCCGAAGTGAGAGGTTTTTTCCCCTTGGCCAGGCAAACACTGTCACCCCGAAAAGCGGTCCAGCCTCCCTTCCCTCAGCATGTCGATTGCGTTGGTGGTTCCAAAACCAAACCAAAATAAATTATGGAAAAGGTTGGACGTTATCGTGGNCCGACTGGTGCTGCGTCATTGCGTCATCATTTGCGTCATGACGTAACCGTTTGCGTGCCTGCTTCACAAAGCCAAACCGCGCGGAAACTCCTCAAATCATCGACATGATTTGAGGAGTTTCCGCGCGGTTTGGCTTTGTGAAGCAGGCACGCAAACGGTTACGTCATGACGCAAATGATGACGCAATGACGCAGCACCAGTCGGACTCTGGGCGGTGTGAAAAGATCCGGAGCTAAACCGAAGAACCGGTTCTGAACCTTAAAAGCTCTAGCACGGAGCTTGAACTGGAGTTGCGTTGGTGTGAATGAGGTATCAGAGAATGAATTCTGGGGGTTGGAACTTAAACTTTCCGACTTTCAATTTTAAGGACCACCTACGTGAGACTAAACTTCAAGGTTGATGAGGGAGGGGTAAATGTTGTTGGAATTTGATTAAAATACACCAGGAGAGTTTTCTTGACTATCATAACAAGTTTAAAATAAATGAATTTGAAAATGTACTAAGGACCACCCTAATGCACATGTATGATGAGCACGCTGACAGTCCTCCAATTTTTCTTTTTCCCCCTTCTCCACTTCTCCGCTGGCCCTTCCTTGTCTAACCAGGGGATTTGAACTCTCTGTTTACTCTCAGAGTTGGTACAGGGCTTTGTCTGGGCTTGACTGGCTGAGATACTGGAGCCTTTAGCAGTTCCTCTCTCAGTGGGAGCAGCAAAGTGCAGGAGAACACTGTAGGACTCTTCCTCTCTACTTTGTGGGCCAAAGGTCTTTTCTGTCAGCAGCAGCCTGTCAAACCGGCCTCCAGCATTAACACTTGTCACAGTGACAGGGCTGAGCATTAACTGTGTAACGTTGGTGTGTCACTGGGAGCAGTAGTCATATAATTGGCTCATTTATTTTGTTTAAAAAAGGATCTGATTCAAAAATTGGATATTGTGACTGATTCATTCTCATCCAATCCGCGGTGCAGCACGAAACAAAGCAGCGCACCAAGCAAACGGAAATGACTGAAATTCTCAACTTACGGTGCACTAACTAGTTGCTTCCAGCTGAGTTTGCTCACTTGCTACCATATGTTGGATGTTTAAACTTTCAATTATCCCAGAGCCATGAGGACTTCCTGTTCATGTTGGCTTAAAAGTTTAAAGGCACTTCAAGGACTGACAAAGAACTTGAAGGTCATTATCATTCAAGTTTAAGGGGCCAAGCCTCGAAAGGATTATGTGACTTTTGGGGCCCTTCAACCTAAACAAATAAGACGAGGAACCTGCAAAGAGTCTTGTATTCCTGAGCTACTTGCAGAGTTGGCCCATTCCCATGCATTTCCTATGCAAATGAACAGTCCAATTCTCAAAGATCACTACTTATAGCTGCTTGCAGTTACACTGAAACTATTAGCCTCTTCAGAGAGTTTGTGGTAACTGAAGTGCCTTTCATACTGACAGGCATTTCAATGGCTTGCCTGAGGTTTTGAGGAATGCCTCTGCTGTCTGTCTCAAATGTTATCTTTTCTTTTTCTCTGCTTTTGTTCTGCCCACTTTGTGTTTGGCGCATAGTCAACATTCATACTTTACCACTCGGAGAAATGCAATTAAACACTAAAAAGGGCAGATTGCGCTTACCTGTTAAACTTTATGGATGTATAATATAAGATCGACTAAATATCTTCTCCTATCCTACCAATCTGACCTTGACACTGGGCAGATTGCGATGAAATCAATTATTTGTGAATTCCAACAAATTTTGCACCTGTTTCCTCTTTTTATAATTTAAATAATCACAGCCGTTTGGAATTTTGACAACATAAGACTCATGAAAATCATTTTAATCCTCACTGCTCTTTTTGGAAAATCAAGAATTTCTCAATAAAATAACAATCCTCAGCAATAAACATTTCGGACCACCAGTTGAGTAATGTCTTTAAAAGTCGGTTCCAGTCTTGTTTGTATTCAATTCTGCTGCAATTTAGCTTGTGGTTGTGGTAACATGCATCGAAAAGTAGCAAAGAATAAGCCCGCTATCAAGTAACCATGCACACAATTGGTGAAAGACACTGCACTTGTGATTTGTTTACACCACACAACATTTCTAACATGATTAAGAACTACTAATATAAACATGATTGCATCAAATCAGTCTGATTGTGTGTTTTTGTTTGTTTCCCAGGCTCTGTGTGCTTGTCCAGGATGGCCATGGGATGTTCAGCGTGGTCCAGCTCCACCTCCTGTCCTGTGAGAATGACCTCCGCCGATACTGCCTCATGTGGCAGGGGAGGAGCTGCGTGCTGAGAGGCATTAAAGTGGTGCAACGTGTCACTAGAGAAAGGTGACTTACACACACCTGCACATCCCTCCATCCCAGGTAGCTTTGGACCATCACTTCCGCCCAGGGCCACGAGTAAACTTCAACATGTGACCAATACCAATCTAAGATATGGATTTCTGCTATATGTGAGGTTATCTTCTCTCTCTAAAACCATCTGCAAAAACAACCCCAGGGCTGTGTGCTTTTGAAGCACTGAGCCTCAAGCTAAAGAATCAGACATTTTGGCTTATTTTTATTTATTTACACACATATAGGTGTATAAAAAGGCGGTATGATTTTTAGGGGGAAAACATGACATGTGACTATAGATATCCCCTATTAGCTTTCCTTAGTCATACTTGAAAATACATGTATATATATATAAAAAGATAAAACACAGATAATTCAACAAAGTTTCGAAGCTGAGCAGTGACACAAACATTAATATGGAAGTAGGTTGCTTTAAAGAGATGTTCCTCCTTATCAATCCTCAGAACATATCAATGAAAGTATGTCCGTGTATACTGCAGATTATACGTTTTTAAGGAATATGAGTGATTTAGTTTGTAATGTTTGAAGAATCTCCAGTATTTTAAACCACAGCCAAATCCCCATTTTCATGCTTGAATGAGGTTTGCAGTTCATATGAACCGGATCATACTCTCCTGTTGGCAGAGCAACTGTGTTTACATGTAAAGTGATATTGAGGTGCACGCTCTCCGTCCCGTGTGAGTTTCCATAGTCAGGGTCCCAGATTAGACACACTGACCTGGGAACATTTAGAGACCGGCTGGGGGTATGTTTACATCCTTGGTATTTTCGATTTCGCCGCGACCCATAATATCTCCGGAGATTTACTGTGGTCAGACTGTGATGGATGGGCTATCTCCACCGCTCACACATGGGCGCTATTACCAGCTCAGGTGGAAAAGAGCTTGGACCTGGTCAGGAGAAATCAGGCATTCATTTTTTTTTTCTGTTTCCAAGAACCGGTAAATATAGACCCTCTAACCCAGGGGTGTCAAACTCAAGGCCCGGGGGCCAAATCCGGCCAGTGACTTCACTTCTTGCGGCCCCACAAGAGCTTGCAAAAAATATAATACATTTACTATACGGTTACAGGCCGATTTAAAGAAGCCTTCTTCTTTCAGGCGTAGTTAATTATTAAGTTATACCCTATCTGATAATAATCCAATGCAGAGGCAATAACGGAATTTATATAACACATTATTTTATATATTAAACATTTATATATGTATTTTTATATAGTCTTGAAGTTACAACCGGCTCTTTGAGTGCAACCATAATGCGAATGTGGCCCGCGATGAAATTGAGTTTGACACCCCTGCTCTAACCATATCATGTGAGCTAAATAATAAAATGGATACCACTGAATGGTTGACAAAAAGGCACAGCCAGGAAAATCTTAGCATTCTAGACTGGAACAGCTAGACTAGCTCTGTCTGTGTCAAGGAGAAAAGGCCACAAATTAGTCATGCACCTAACCGCCCATAACACGTAATTCTGGGTTTTTGTTTTTTTGTTTCTGTCTGGCTTGAACAAATTTAATTTAATTAGTGAGCCTGGCCGCAGATTTTATGCAGATAAAAGGTTCATTTTAGACCGGCTACCCCCCCCCACCACACCTTTAGTTGTGAGCTTATCTTCTGATCCTGGCTCAAGTTTCATATTGGCCACAAGAGTGGTATCAATTGGCAACACCATTGAAAGAGTGTAATGTCTAACCCTTTCTGTAACAATGTTAGTCATTGAGGTGTGTGTGTGTGTGTGTGTGTGTGTGTGTGTGTGTGTGTGTGTGTGTGTGTGTGTGTGTGTGTGTGTGTGTGTGTGTTTTGTGTGTGTGTGTGTTGTGTTGTGTGTGTGTGTGTGTGTTGTGTTTGTGTGTGGGTGTGTGTGTGTGTGTGTGTGTGTGTGTGTGTGTAGTGTGTGTGAACAATCCAGAGGCGCCACAGTGGCGTGTTACCTGTGTGAGAACGGTGTGAAACTGTTCATATTTCCTTACAGTAAGCGCTATTTTCACAGAAAGCCTGCTTAATTTTGCATGTGCTGCTTACTTAAAGAACTTAGCATTAGTTCTTGAAGACCACTTTAAAAAGGGTCCTTTCTTGGTCAATAGTCCTCAGCTTAAGTGTAGTAATTAATGGCGTACATTGGAAGCGTAGACTCAAATATGATCGTATGGCAGATTTCAAACATCAGCCGCACTAGCAGT